>NW_028251066.1:0-178659 GCF_964263255.1 Lissotriton vulgaris | reverse complement strand
AATTATGTGGTGTGTAATTATGTGGGACTGAGTGGTATTTGGAGTGTGTGTTGCATCGAGTGCAGTGTAATTATGTGGCGTGTAATTATGTGGCACTGAGTGGTATTTGGAGTGTATATTCCATTGAGTGCAGTGTAATTATGTGGAGTCTCATTATGTGGCACTGAGTGGCATTTGGAGTGTATGTTTCATTGAGTGCAGTGTAATTATGTGGCGTGTAATGATGTGGCACTTAGTTATATTTGGAGTGTGTGTTGCATTGAGTGCAATGTAATTATGTGGTGTGTAATTATGTGGCACTGAGTGGTATTTGGAGTGTGTGTTGCATTGAGTGCAGTGTAAGTATGTGGTGTGTAATTATGTGGCACTGAGTGGTATTTGGAGTGTGTGTTACATTGAGTGCAGTGTAATTATGTGGCGTGTAATTATGTGGCACTGAGTGGAATTTGGAGTGTATGTTGCATTGAGTGCAGTGTAATTATGTGAAGTGCAATTATGTGGCACTGAGTGGTATTTGGAGTGTATGTTCCATTGAGTGCAGTGTAATTCTGTGGTGTGTAATTATGTGGCACTGAGTGGTATTTGGAGTGTATGTTCCATTGAGTGCAGTGTAATTATGTGGCACTGAGTGGTATTCGGAGTGTGTGTTGCATTGAGTGCAGTGTAATTATGTGGCACTGAGTGGGATTTGGAGTGTATGTGCATTGTGTGCAGTGTAATTATGTGGCGTGTAATTTGGTGGGACTGAGTGGGATTTGGAGTGTATGTTGCATTGAGTGCAGTTTAATTATGTGGCGTGTAATTAGGTGGGACTGAGTGGTATTTGGAGTGCGTGTTGCATTGAGTGCAGTTTAATTATGTGACATGAAATTATGTGGCACTGAGTGGTATTTGGAGTGTATGTTCCATTGAGTGCAGTGTTATTATGAGGCGTGTAATTATGTGGCACTGAGTGGTATTTGGAGTGTATGTTCCATTGAGTGCAGTGTAATTATGTGGCGTGTAATTATGTGGCACTGAGAGGCATTTGGAGTGTATGTTTCATTGAGTGCACTGTAATCATGTGGTGTGTAATGATGTGGCACTTAGTGGTATTTGGATTGTGTGTTGCATAGAGTACAATGTAATTATGTGGTGTGTAATTATGTGGGACTGAGTGGTATTTGGAGTGTGTGTTGCATCGAGTGCAGTGTAATTATGTGGCGTGTAATTATGTGGCACTGAGTGGGATTTGGAGTGTATGTTGCATTGTGTGCAGTGTAATTATGTGGCGTGTAATTATGTGGCACTGAGTGGGATTTGGAGTGTATGTTGCATTGAGTGCAGTGTAATTATGTGGGACTGAGTGGTATTTGGAGTGTGTGTTGCATTGAGTGCAGTGTAATTATGTGGCGTGTAATTATGTGGCACTGAGTGGGATTTGGAGTGTATGTTGCATTGAGTACAGTTTAATTATGTGGCGTGTAATTATGTGGGACTGAGTGGTATTTGGAGTGTGTGTTGCATTGAGTGCAGTGTAATTATGTGGCATGTAATTATGTGGCACTGAGTGGGATTTGGAGTGTATGTTGCATTGAGTGCAGTGTAATTATGTGGCATGTAATTATGTGGCACTGAGTGGTATGTGGAGTGTATGTTCCATTGAGTGCAGTGTAATTATGTGGCACTGAGTGGGATTTGGAGTGTATGTTGCATTGTGTGCAGTGTAATTATGTGGCCTGTAATTATGTGGCACTGAGTGGGATTTGGAGTGTATGTTGCATTGAGTGCAGTTTAATTATGTGGCGTGTAATTATGTGGCACTGAGTGGTATGTGGAGTGTATGTTCCATTGAGTGCAGTGTAATTATGTGGCACTGAGTGGGATTTGGAGTGTATGTTGCATTGTGTGTAGTGTAATTATGTGGCGTGTAATTATGTGGCACTGAGTGGTATTTGGAGTGTGTGTTGCATTGAGTGCAGTGTAATTATGTGGCGTGTAATTATGTGGCACTGAGTGGTATTTGGAGTGTGTGTTGCATTGAGTGCAGTGTAGTTATGTGGCATGTAATTATGTGGCACTGAGTGGGATTTGGAGTGTATGTTGCATTGTGTGCAGCGTAATTATGTGGCATGTAATTTTGTGGGACTGAGTGGGATTTGGAGTGTATGTTGCATTGAGTGCAGTTTAATTATGTGGCATGTAATTATATGGGACTGAGTGGTATTTGGAGTGTGTGTTGCATTGAGTGCAGTGTAATTATGTGGCATGAAATTATGTGGCACTGAGTGGTATTTGGAGTGTGTGTTGCATTGAGTGCAGTGTAATTATGTGGCACTGAGTGGTATTTGGAGTGTATGTTTCATTGAGTGCAGTGTAATTATGTGGCATGTAGTTATGTGGCACTGAGTGGTATTTGGAGTGTATGTTCCATTGAGTGCAGTGTACTTATGTGGTGTGTAATTATGTGGCACTGAGTGGGATTTGGAGTGTATGTTGCATTGTGTGCAATGTAATTCTGTGGTGTGTAATTATGTGGCACTGAGTGGTATTTGGAGTGTATGTTCCATTGAGTGCAGTGTAATTATGTGGCACTGAGTGGTATTCGGAGTGTGTGTTGCATTGAGTGCAGTGTAATTATGTGGCACTGAGTGGGATTTGGAGTGTATGTGCATTGTGTGCAGTGTAATTATGTGGCGTGTAATTTGGTGGGACTGAGTGGGATTTGGAGTGTATGTTGCATTGAGTGCAGTTTAATTATGTGGCGTGTAATTAGGTGGGACTGAGTGGTATTTGGAGTGCGTGTTGCATTGAGTGCAGTTTAATTATGTGACATGAAATTATGTGGCACTGAGTGGTATTTGGAGTGTATGTTCCATTGAGTGCAGTGTTATTATGAGGCGTGTAATTATGTGGCACTGAGTGGTATTTGGAGTGTATGTTCCATTGAGTGCAGTGTAATTATGTGGCGTGTAATTATGTGGCACTGAGAGGCATTTGGAGTGTATGTTTCATTGAGTGCACTGTAATCATGTGGTGTGTAATGATGTGGCACTTAGTGGTATTTGGATTGTGTGTTGCATAGAGTACAATGTAATTATGTGGTGTGTAATTATGTGGGACTGAGTGGTATTTGGAGTGTGTGTTGCATCGAGTGCAGTGTAATTATGTGGCGTGTAATTATGTGGCACTGAGTGGGATTTGGAGTGTATGTTGCATTGTGTGCAGTGTAATTATGTGGCGTGTAATTATGTGGCACTGAGTGGGATTTGGAGTGTATGTTGCATTGAGTGCAGTGTAATTATGTGGGACTGAGTGGTATTTGGAGTGTGTGTTGCATTGAGTGCAGTGTAATTATGTGGCGTGTAATTATGTGGCACTGAGTGGGATTTGGAGTGTATGTTGCATTGAGTACAGTTTAATTATGTGGCGTGTAATTATGTGGGACTGAGTGGTATTTGGAGTGTGTGTTGCATTGAGTGCAGTGTAATTATGTGGCATGTAATTATGTGGCACTGAGTGGGATTTGGAGTGTATGTTGCATTGAGTGCAGTGTAATTATGTGGCATGTAATTATGTGGCACTGAGTGGTATGTGGAGTGTATGTTCCATTGAGTGCAGTGTAATTATGTGGCACTGAGTGGGATTTGGAGTGTATGTTGCATTGTGTGCAGTGTAATTATGTGGCCTGTAATTATGTGGCACTGAGTGGGATTTGGAGTGTATGTTGCATTGAGTGCAGTTTAATTATGTGGCGTGTAATTATGTGGCACTGAGTGGTATGTGGAGTGTATGTTCCATTGAGTGCAGTGTAATTATGTGGCACTGAGTGGGATTTGGAGTGTATGTTGCATTGTGTGTAGTGTAATTATGTGGCGTGTAATTATGTGGCACTGAGTGGTATTTGGAGTGTGTGTTGCATTGAGTGCAGTGTAATTATGTGGCGTGTAATTATGTGGCACTGAGTGGTATTTGGAGTGTGTGTTGCATTGAGTGCAGTGTAATTATGTGGCATGTAATTATGTGGCACTGAGTGGGATTTGGAGTGTATGTTGCATTGTGTGCAGCGTAATTATGTGGCATGTAATTTTGTGGGACTGAGTGGGATTTGGAGTGTATGTTGCATTGAGTGCAGTTTAATTATGTGGCATGTAATTATATGGGACTGAGTGGTATTTGGAGTGTGTGTTGCATTGAGTGCAGTGTAATTATGTGGCATGAAATTATGTGGCACTGAGTGGTATTTGGAGTGTGTGTTGCATTGAGTGCAGTGTAATTATGTGGCACTGAGTGGTATTTGGAGTGTATGTTTCATTGAGTGCAGTGTAATTATGTGGCATGTAGTTATGTGGCACTGAGTGGTATTTGGAGTGTATGTTCCATTGAGTGCAGTGTACTTATGTGGTGTGTAATTATGTGGCACTGAGTGGGATTTGGAGTGTATGTTGCATTGTGTGCAATGTAATTATGTGGCGTGTAATTATGTGGCACTGAGTGGGATTTGGAGTGTATGTTGCATTGAGTGCAGTGTAATTATGTGGGACTGAGTGGTATTTGGAGTGTGTGTTGCATTGAGTGCAGTGTAATTACGTGGAGTGTAATTATGTGGCACTGAGTGGTATTTGGAGTGTGTGTTGCATTGAGTGCAGTGTAATTATGTGGCATGTAATTATGTGGCACTGAGTGGGATTTGGAGTGTATGTTGCATTGAGTGCAGTTTAATTATGTGGCGTGTAATTATGTGGGACTGAGTGGTATTTGGAGTGTGTGTTGCATTGATTGCAGTGTAATTATCTGGCGTGTAATTATGTCGCACTGCGTGGTATTTGGAGTGTATGTTGCATTGAGTGCAGTGTAATTATGTGGCATGTAATTATGTGGCACTGAGTGGTATTTGGAGTGTATGTTCCATTGAGTGCAGTGTAATTATGTGGCACTGAGTGGGATTTGGAGTGTATGTTGCATTGTGTGCAGTGTAATTATGTGGCGTGTATTTATGTGACACTGAGTGGGATTTGGAGTGTATGTTGCATTGAGTGCAGTTTAATTATGTGGCGTGTAATTATGTGGGACTGAGTGATATTTGGAGTGTGTGTTGCATTGAGTGCAGTGTAATTATGTGGCATGAAATTATGTGGCACTGAGTGGTATTTGGAGTGTATGTTGCATTGTGTGCAGTGTAATTATGTGGCGTGTAATTTTGTGGGACTAAGTGGGATTTGGAGTGTATGTTGCATTGAGTGCAGTTTAATTATGTGGCGTGTAATTATGTGGCACTGAGTGGTATTTGGAGTGTGTGTTGCATCGAGTGCAGTGTAATTATGTGGCGTGTAATTATGTGGCACTGAGTGGGATTTGGAGTGTATGTTGCATTGTGTGCAGTGTAATTATGTGGCGTGTCATTTTGTGGGACTGAGTGGGATTTGGAGTGTATGTTGCATTGATTGCAGTTTAATTATGTGGCATGTAATTATATGGGACTGAGTGGTATTTGGAGTGTATGTTGCATGGCCTGTCCAACAGTGGCACTGAGTGGGATTTGGAGTGTATGTTGCATTGTGTGCAGTGTAATTATGTGGCGTGTAATTTTGTGGGACTGAGTGGGATTTGGAGTGTATGTTGCATTGATTGCAGTTTAATTATGTGGCATGTAATTATATGGGACTGAGTGGTATTTGGAGTGTATGTTGCATTGAGTGCAGTGTAATTATGTGGCATGAAATTATGTGGCACTGAGTGGTATTTGGAGTGTGTGTTGCATTGAGTGCAGTGTAATTATGTGGCGTGTGATTATGTGGCACTGAGTGGTATTTATTAGATTTTCACTTTTTAACACCTTTGTGATAAAATTCATTCAAGTATGGTTGCATTATTCACTGTTTTGCACCCTTCATTTTTAGTTTTATGCGCGTGTACAATCTGTTTTTTGAGATACTAACACTAGCAATTGATTGTAAATATCCACTACAAGATGGCAATGGCAATTGCGTTTTACATAATATGTTCTTAAAACACAGCTTGTGAGTTCACATTTTGCACCTTTTTCGATTCACCTGAAGCAAACAGCACATTTACAGCATGAGTCTACAATTATACATAAGTCACTGTCATCCTGATCTAGCACGGTCATGATAGAATCTTGTAGCTGAATATGAATAAATATTCTAATCTTTAAAGCGTGGATTCTCATTTAGCACACCTTGTTGTCATATAGATTCCCCTGATGAATGGCTCAGGGTGGCACGAAATGGATTGGGAACATCAATTAAAAATGTAAGAAAATCGAAGGAGAATGTGAAAAACACCACATACAGAAGGATATATTCATGCATTGAATAAACACGATAATTTTCAATGAAGAACGGTCTCTAAATATTTTTGGGGGATACATATGATGAAAGAACATTAATCGCGGACACAATTTATAAAGCTGCGCCTAGAGGGCCTCCATCTAAGATTAAAGGACGCATTCATTAATTCAAAGGAGACACTTTATGGTCAAGAAAGTGAAACCTCCGTGGCACGCAACAACTGTTCAAACCAATACACAGAAGCTTGTGCGCAACCAAAACTACTATTGCCTCCCAAACTGTGCCAGCCGGAGGAAAAAATACTTGCTTACAGCAACCCTGAAGTTTACTGTGACTAGATATGCTATATCTGGTGCCATTCCACAACAGCCTTGATCATTCATCACTAAATAACTTCCATTTAAAGTAATTAAAAAACCAGGTGAATTACGGCAGCTGGGAAGCCCTTCAAGTAGCAAGATAAGTTTGCTTTTGACGCATTAGATGTTCCATGAAGCAACACTAAAGACCTACTTAAAGCCCTCCTGCAGTCAGTACCACTGAAGAAAACTTCAGTGGCCTTATTTCTGCACCTATATCTATACGGTAACCCCCAGGTTTCCTGTATGCACCCTTCACCTAACGCTTCACACCTGCCTGCTTGGATGTATCTAAGGCTATTTGGAACTGAAATATTGTGATTGGCAGTGTGATTAGGGCTCCCGGTTTTATGGTATTTATTTTTTTGCCATTTCCGTCTGTATTTATCCATATTTATTTATTTTTGGGACATTTTTTCTGTATTTATCCACATTTATTTTTGCCACAAGCAAAATACGACGGTACAGCTAGCATTTTTCCACATTTATTTAAAGTGACACTGCAATCTAACTACACAGGGAGAGAATTGGGGAACACGAATCTAGTAACAAGCATATGATCATCCTTCGACGTTAGCAAGTTTTTCTTTTTTTTTGTAATTATGTGGTGTGTAATTATGTGGGACTGAGTGGTATTTGGAGTGTGTGTTGCATCGAGTGCAGTGTAATTATGTGGCGTGTAATTATGTGGCACTGAGTGGTATTTGGAGTGTATATTCCATTGAGTGCAGTGTAATTATGTGGAGTCTCATTATGTGGCACTGAGTGGCATTTGGAGTGTATGTTTCATTGAGTGCAGTGTAATTATGTGGCGTGTAATGATGTGGCACTTAGTTATATTTGGAGTGTGTGTTGCATTGAGTGCAATGTAATTATGTGGTGTGTAATTATGTGGCACTGAGTGGTATTTGGAGTGTGTGTTGCATTGAGTGCAGTGTAAGTATGTGGTGTGTAATTATGTGGCACTGAGTGGTATTTGGAGTGTGTGTTACATTGAGTGCAGTGTAATTATGTGGCGTGTAATTATGTGGCACTGAGTGGAATTTGGAGTGTATGTTGCATTGAGTGCAGTGTAATTATGTGAAGTGCAATTATGTGGCACTGAGTGGTATTTGGAGTGTATGTTCCATTGAGTGCAGTGTAATTCTGTGGTGTGTAATTATGTGGCACTGAGTGGTATTTGGAGTGTATGTTCCATTGAGTGCAGTGTAATTATGTGGCACTGAGTGGTATTCGGAGTGTGTGTTGCATTGAGTGCAGTGTAATTATGTGGCACTGAGTGGGATTTGGAGTGTATGTGCATTGTGTGCAGTGTAATTATGTGGCGTGTAATTTGGTGGGACTGAGTGGGATTTGGAGTGTATGTTGCATTGAGTGCAGTTTAATTATGTGGCGTGTAATTAGGTGGGACTGAGTGGTATTTGGAGTGCGTGTTGCATTGAGTGCAGTTTAATTATGTGACATGAAATTATGTGGCACTGAGTGGTATTTGGAGTGTATGTTCCATTGAGTGCAGTGTTATTATGAGGCGTGTAATTATGTGGCACTGAGTGGTATTTGGAGTGTATGTTCCATTGAGTGCAGTGTAATTATGTGGCGTGTAATTATGTGGCACTGAGAGGCATTTGGAGTGTATGTTTCATTGAGTGCACTGTAATCATGTGGTGTGTAATGATGTGGCACTTAGTGGTATTTGGATTGTGTGTTGCATAGAGTACAATGTAATTATGTGGTGTGTAATTATGTGGGACTGAGTGGTATTTGGAGTGTGTGTTGCATCGAGTGCAGTGTAATTATGTGGCGTGTAATTATGTGGCACTGAGTGGGATTTGGAGTGTATGTTGCATTGTGTGCAGTGTAATTATGTGGCGTGTAATTATGTGGCACTGAGTGGGATTTGGAGTGTATGTTGCATTGAGTGCAGTGTAATTATGTGGGACTGAGTGGTATTTGGAGTGTGTGTTGCATTGAGTGCAGTGTAATTATGTGGCGTGTAATTATGTGGCACTGAGTGGGATTTGGAGTGTATGTTGCATTGAGTACAGTTTAATTATGTGGCGTGTAATTATGTGGGACTGAGTGGTATTTGGAGTGTGTGTTGCATTGAGTGCAGTGTAATTATGTGGCATGTAATTATGTGGCACTGAGTGGGATTTGGAGTGTATGTTGCATTGAGTGCAGTGTAATTATGTGGCATGTAATTATGTGGCACTGAGTGGTATGTGGAGTGTATGTTCCATTGAGTGCAGTGTAATTATGTGGCACTGAGTGGGATTTGGAGTGTATGTTGCATTGTGTGCAGTGTAATTATGTGGCCTGTAATTATGTGGCACTGAGTGGGATTTGGAGTGTATGTTGCATTGAGTGCAGTTTAATTATGTGGCGTGTAATTATGTGGCACTGAGTGGTATGTGGAGTGTATGTTCCATTGAGTGCAGTGTAATTATGTGGCACTGAGTGGGATTTGGAGTGTATGTTGCATTGTGTGTAGTGTAATTATGTGGCGTGTAATTATGTGGCACTGAGTGGTATTTGGAGTGTGTGTTGCATTGAGTGCAGTGTAATTATGTGGCGTGTAATTATGTGGCACTGAGTGGTATTTGGAGTGTGTGTTGCATTGAGTGCAGTGTAGTTATGTGGCATGTAATTATGTGGCACTGAGTGGGATTTGGAGTGTATGTTGCATTGTGTGCAGCGTAATTATGTGGCATGTAATTTTGTGGGACTGAGTGGGATTTGGAGTGTATGTTGCATTGAGTGCAGTTTAATTATGTGGCATGTAATTATATGGGACTGAGTGGTATTTGGAGTGTGTGTTGCATTGAGTGCAGTGTAATTATGTGGCATGAAATTATGTGGCACTGAGTGGTATTTGGAGTGTGTGTTGCATTGAGTGCAGTGTAATTATGTGGCACTGAGTGGTATTTGGAGTGTATGTTTCATTGAGTGCAGTGTAATTATGTGGCATGTAGTTATGTGGCACTGAGTGGTATTTGGAGTGTATGTTCCATTGAGTGCAGTGTACTTATGTGGTGTGTAATTATGTGGCACTGAGTGGGATTTGGAGTGTATGTTGCATTGTGTGCAATGTAATTCTGTGGTGTGTAATTATGTGGCACTGAGTGGTATTTGGAGTGTATGTTCCATTGAGTGCAGTGTAATTATGTGGCACTGAGTGGTATTCGGAGTGTGTGTTGCATTGAGTGCAGTGTAATTATGTGGCACTGAGTGGGATTTGGAGTGTATGTGCATTGTGTGCAGTGTAATTATGTGGCGTGTAATTTGGTGGGACTGAGTGGGATTTGGAGTGTATGTTGCATTGAGTGCAGTTTAATTATGTGGCGTGTAATTAGGTGGGACTGAGTGGTATTTGGAGTGCGTGTTGCATTGAGTGCAGTTTAATTATGTGACATGAAATTATGTGGCACTGAGTGGTATTTGGAGTGTATGTTCCATTGAGTGCAGTGTTATTATGAGGCGTGTAATTATGTGGCACTGAGTGGTATTTGGAGTGTATGTTCCATTGAGTGCAGTGTAATTATGTGGCGTGTAATTATGTGGCACTGAGAGGCATTTGGAGTGTATGTTTCATTGAGTGCACTGTAATCATGTGGTGTGTAATGATGTGGCACTTAGTGGTATTTGGATTGTGTGTTGCATAGAGTACAATGTAATTATGTGGTGTGTAATTATGTGGGACTGAGTGGTATTTGGAGTGTGTGTTGCATCGAGTGCAGTGTAATTATGTGGCGTGTAATTATGTGGCACTGAGTGGGATTTGGAGTGTATGTTGCATTGTGTGCAGTGTAATTATGTGGCGTGTAATTATGTGGCACTGAGTGGGATTTGGAGTGTATGTTGCATTGAGTGCAGTGTAATTATGTGGGACTGAGTGGTATTTGGAGTGTGTGTTGCATTGAGTGCAGTGTAATTATGTGGCGTGTAATTATGTGGCACTGAGTGGGATTTGGAGTGTATGTTGCATTGAGTACAGTTTAATTATGTGGCGTGTAATTATGTGGGACTGAGTGGTATTTGGAGTGTGTGTTGCATTGAGTGCAGTGTAATTATGTGGCATGTAATTATGTGGCACTGAGTGGGATTTGGAGTGTATGTTGCATTGAGTGCAGTGTAATTATGTGGCATGTAATTATGTGGCACTGAGTGGTATGTGGAGTGTATGTTCCATTGAGTGCAGTGTAATTATGTGGCACTGAGTGGGATTTGGAGTGTATGTTGCATTGTGTGCAGTGTAATTATGTGGCCTGTAATTATGTGGCACTGAGTGGGATTTGGAGTGTATGTTGCATTGAGTGCAGTTTAATTATGTGGCGTGTAATTATGTGGCACTGAGTGGTATGTGGAGTGTATGTTCCATTGAGTGCAGTGTAATTATGTGGCACTGAGTGGGATTTGGAGTGTATGTTGCATTGTGTGTAGTGTAATTATGTGGCGTGTAATTATGTGGCACTGAGTGGTATTTGGAGTGTGTGTTGCATTGAGTGCAGTGTAATTATGTGGCGTGTAATTATGTGGCACTGAGTGGTATTTGGAGTGTGTGTTGCATTGAGTGCAGTGTAATTATGTGGCATGTAATTATGTGGCACTGAGTGGGATTTGGAGTGTATGTTGCATTGTGTGCAGCGTAATTATGTGGCATGTAATTTTGTGGGACTGAGTGGGATTTGGAGTGTATGTTGCATTGAGTGCAGTTTAATTATGTGGCATGTAATTATATGGGACTGAGTGGTATTTGGAGTGTGTGTTGCATTGAGTGCAGTGTAATTATGTGGCATGAAATTATGTGGCACTGAGTGGTATTTGGAGTGTGTGTTGCATTGAGTGCAGTGTAATTATGTGGCACTGAGTGGTATTTGGAGTGTATGTTTCATTGAGTGCAGTGTAATTATGTGGCATGTAGTTATGTGGCACTGAGTGGTATTTGGAGTGTATGTTCCATTGAGTGCAGTGTACTTATGTGGTGTGTAATTATGTGGCACTGAGTGGGATTTGGAGTGTATGTTGCATTGTGTGCAATGTAATTATGTGGCGTGTAATTATGTGGCACTGAGTGGGATTTGGAGTGTATGTTGCATTGAGTGCAGTGTAATTATGTGGGACTGAGTGGTATTTGGAGTGTGTGTTGCATTGAGTGCAGTGTAATTACGTGGAGTGTAATTATGTGGCACTGAGTGGTATTTGGAGTGTGTGTTGCATTGAGTGCAGTGTAATTATGTGGCATGTAATTATGTGGCACTGAGTGGGATTTGGAGTGTATGTTGCATTGAGTGCAGTTTAATTATGTGGCGTGTAATTATGTGGGACTGAGTGGTATTTGGAGTGTGTGTTGCATTGATTGCAGTGTAATTATCTGGCGTGTAATTATGTCGCACTGCGTGGTATTTGGAGTGTATGTTGCATTGAGTGCAGTGTAATTATGTGGCATGTAATTATGTGGCACTGAGTGGTATTTGGAGTGTATGTTCCATTGAGTGCAGTGTAATTATGTGGCACTGAGTGGGATTTGGAGTGTATGTTGCATTGTGTGCAGTGTAATTATGTGGCGTGTATTTATGTGACACTGAGTGGGATTTGGAGTGTATGTTGCATTGAGTGCAGTTTAATTATGTGGCGTGTAATTATGTGGGACTGAGTGATATTTGGAGTGTGTGTTGCATTGAGTGCAGTGTAATTATGTGGCATGAAATTATGTGGCACTGAGTGGTATTTGGAGTGTATGTTGCATTGTGTGCAGTGTAATTATGTGGCGTGTAATTTTGTGGGACTAAGTGGGATTTGGAGTGTATGTTGCATTGAGTGCAGTTTAATTATGTGGCGTGTAATTATGTGGCACTGAGTGGTATTTGGAGTGTGTGTTGCATCGAGTGCAGTGTAATTATGTGGCGTGTAATTATGTGGCACTGAGTGGGATTTGGAGTGTATGTTGCATTGTGTGCAGTGTAATTATGTGGCGTGTCATTTTGTGGGACTGAGTGGGATTTGGAGTGTATGTTGCATTGATTGCAGTTTAATTATGTGGCATGTAATTATATGGGACTGAGTGGTATTTGGAGTGTATGTTGCATGGCCTGTCCAACAGTGGCACTGAGTGGGATTTGGAGTGTATGTTGCATTGTGTGCAGTGTAATTATGTGGCGTGTAATTTTGTGGGACTGAGTGGGATTTGGAGTGTATGTTGCATTGATTGCAGTTTAATTATGTGGCATGTAATTATATGGGACTGAGTGGTATTTGGAGTGTATGTTGCATTGAGTGCAGTGTAATTATGTGGCATGAAATTATGTGGCACTGAGTGGTATTTGGAGTGTGTGTTGCATTGAGTGCAGTGTAATTATGTGGCGTGTGATTATGTGGCACTGAGTGGTATTTGGAGTGTATGTTTCATTGAGTGCAGTGTAATTATGTGGCATTTAGTTATGTGGCACTGAGTGGTATTTGGAGTGTATGTTGCATTGAGTGCAGTGTAATTATGTGCGTGTAATTATGCGGCACCGAGTGGTATTTGGAGTGTATGTTGCATTGAGTGCAGTGTAATTATGTAGCATATAATTATGTTGCACTGTGGTATTATGTGGAGTGTATTTATGTTGCATTGAGTAGAGTAATTATGTTGCGTGTAATTATGTGGCACTGAGTGGTATGATGAGGAGTGTCTGTTGTATTTAGTAGCGTGTAATTATGTGGCACTGAGTGTTGTTGTTTGAAGTGTATGTCGCATTGAGTGCAGTGTAATTATGTGGCACCGAGTGGTATTTGTAGTGTATGTTGCATTGAGTGCTGTGTAATTATGTGGCGTGTAATTATGTGGCACTGAGTGGTATTTGGAGTGTGTGACATGATGAAAAGGGGGGATTAGAGGCCACAGGTGAAAACATGGTGAAATCCCAGCTAGCTGCGCGAGGCCCCGTTCATACATCTGCTAAAAGACACATGCATCTCCTGCCAATTAGAATTCTAATGAGTTTGTTTAGGGATATGGCTTGTAAGTGCTCACCCTCAGCAATATATTGTTGTATAATCCAATGGCAGAAGGCTGCAAATTTAAATGCCCGAATGCAAATGGTGCCCGAGTTGCCCCCTTTCGTGTTTAATAATGCTGTACTATAATTTAGTGGATGTTCGCTCTGTGAAGTCTCTGCTAGAGTGTAAACAACCAGGGATGTTAATTTTGTGAAAGGGAAAGGATATTAAAGTTCATATGATTCCTCTAGTGTGACTATAAAGCTCAAATAACTGCAGTTTGAGGAGAGCATATGTGATGCAAGCCATGTTATTCTGTTTGTTTATCATACAGATATCTCTGCATTTTGTTAGTACGTGCATGTCAAAGTGCTACATGCGCATGTGATATCACGTTATGTTCTATCACCAATTGGAACATAGACCCAAGATATCCCGTTGTGTGCTGTGGAATTTGCTTATACTCCATCATTAGCCTAACATGCCCTGATTCACGAATGAGGTTCATTGTCATCAGCGTATGCAAAAACATGCCCTATTCGAGACGTTAACCCCCGGGAGAAATATAGATTAATTTGTATGAGGCGGAAGACATGATGAAAGGAGGGGGATCAGAGGCTGTGGGTAACTGTGACCACAGAGACATTATAGTGTGCTTAAATGTATGTGATACTCAGTGCATCTTAGTGTCTTTGTATACAACTAAAAGCAAAACAGGGCAGAGCAAACAAAACCCAGGGGGCGAAAAGGCAAATCGAAAGAAACAACAAAATACGCATTAAGCGCAGTGAAACAGAGGAAGAGGGTGGAGAGAGCCTAAGGGAACAGCATACAATAGCCAGAAACACCAGGGAGGGGCGACAGGGAAGAGCAGACAAAAGCCAGAAACACCGGGGGGCGAGAAAGCAAATTAACTTGAAGTCTTTGAAGGCAAATGCCACAGGTCGCGCGCCTCAAACGCACAACTTTCACACAGATGTAAACCAAAACCGGCGCTCGGGCGCTTCCATGAATAACAAGCATTGAGAGCCTGGTGGGTGGGGGGGTGTGAGTGAGGGGGAGCAGAAGTTTGATGTGGTGTACGAGGCCAAGCACGTGCTGGAGACACGTCATGCTTCAAGAGTTCACATGCATCGTGAGAAATCCGCTTGGTCAAGAGAGTTTGTTTCAAACACATCACTCTCGTCCTATTTATCCCTTTGGGATAGAACAGACGAGACCTAAAAAAGCTGGAATGGTGTATTATGGTGGTGTAGAAAAAGAAAAAGATAATAATAATAATACTAATGTGCTGTAAACAGATACCGCAGTGAAAATATCATCAGGACTGTAAAAAAAGTGATTTCAAATGTCTTCAATGGCGCTGTGTAAATACCAGAAAAGCATTGAGAAGTGCGCGAAATCATGCAAAGAGTGAGAGAAAAACAACCAAATGAATGGGAGAGAGGCGCATAACAGTCACATAGGCGAGGGCGGGAAAAGTCCATGCAAATGCCCGAGCCCATGTCATAAAGGATAATGAGAAATTTCCTAGTTCACACAAAGGAAATTTTCAATTCTATTAAGGACGCGGAGGCGAGGATTATGCTAGTCCTTTCTCCATTTTATTGGACAGCACATTAAAAGTATGAAGAAAAAACAACAACCATGAACTACCCTAACCAACATGGCAGCGGTAGTCATGGCAGCATATTAACCAATCAGAGTCCATACAAAAGCATAACGGTATCCCACGTCGGTAGTCCTTCCTCTTTCGTTGCTGTTGCTGGAAAGAAGTCCTCTACCCTCTATTCCGTTTTCTGATCTGAGCCTAGGGAAGAGAATTAATAATAATATCTTGTCCAGTACAATGTTGAATACACTCCAAACAGATTGCAATGGGAATAAGCAAAGATAATTGCAGTAAGAAGCAAGAAATATCATGTAAAACAGATCAGTGCAATATATACTGCAAACATTGAAAAAGAAAATTACTTCTCTCAAAAGAAGAAACACAATCACTGGAATCCACAATCCTGGGAGGGAAGGATAGACAAAGCCAGGGTGGGATAATCCTCGCCTCCGCGTCCTTAATAGAATTGAAACTTTCCTTTGTGTGAACTAGGAAATTTCTCATTCTATGTCAGGAAGCGGAGGCGAGGATTATGCTTGTTTAAAGCTTACTCACCACCAGAGAAGCAGCCTCATAAATTGGCTTAAAATAAAACTTTTTGAAAGTTGAACCCGAAGACCAATCCGCTGCATTCATAATGTCCTCCAATCTGCCTCCAACTTGGATGGCCTTGGAGGCCATTGCGCCTCTAGTGGAGTGAGCGCCGAAGTTCGTAATGCTAATACCAGCCTCAGACATAATCCACCTGACCCATCTGGCTATGGTGGGAGAAGAAACCGCCTTGAAAGGTTTCTTAACCACAATAAGCAATTGTCTTTCGCCTTGAGGGGGCGGACCTCCAGAGTCACATCTTCATAAGTTTTGAGGCAACGAACAACACATAGTTTAGGCGAGTCCAGAAAAGCTGGATAAGATACTGACCTTGTATTGCACTTAGTTCTTCTGGAAACGGTAAAAGTAACCCCATAAGGGGAAAAAAGTCTGGCAGAAAAATCAAGGGCACGAACATCAGAAACCCTTTTGCAAGATATGAGACAGAGGAGGATTGCCAATTTAGCCGAAAGCTCCTTACGTGAAAGGTATTCATTATCCTGACAGGAAAGAAGGAAACGCAAAACCACATTCACATCCCATAAACCGGCATAACGAGGTTCTGGGGGACGTGAAAGACGAATACCCTTGAGGAGTTTGCAAACCCAAGGATGCTCTCCAATAGGAGAACCATCCACAAGGGCATGACCAGCAGAAATTGCTGATCTGAAAGAATTGATGGTACTGTATGCAAGTTTCTCGTGGAAAAGTTCCGCAAGGAAGTTAATTACCTCTGTAACAGAGGAGCCCACGGGATCCAGGTGTTTTGCCACACACCCATCTGTTCCAGGCTGATCGGTATCGTTTAGTGGTACTAGGGGCCCAGGCTCGCTGAATGAGGAGTTCAGCGTCTCTCGAAAGAGAGTCGTTAGACCAGCGTCCCCTGAAATCCTCCAGGCCATGAGACGTAGATGTCCTTGGAGAAACAGGGGATGTGGATGGCCCAATGGATCCGTCAGGATGAGGTCGAAAGACGGCAACCGAAGAGGTCTGCTCCATGATAACTCTAGAAGGGACGAGAACCAACATTGAGCCCTCCAGATCGGAGTGATCAAGATCAGAGAGGCTCGCTGTCTGCGGACCTGGGCTGCTACCCTCTGCATGAACAGGAATGGGGGTAACGCATAAGCTGGAAACCGGGACCAATCCTGCAGGAAGGCATCTTCTGCTTCTGCGCCCGGGTCCGGCTTCCAGCTGTAGAACCGGGGAAGTTGGGCGTTCCACCTGGACGCAAACAAGTCCAACACAGGAAGGCCCCAAAGATCCGAAATCCTCTGAAACACAGAATGATCCAGTTTCCAACCGAAAATTCCTGGATTGCCAGTCCGCCACCGTGTTCAGATCGCCGGGGAGATACTTCGCCATAACAGAAATCTGACGTAGAAGGCAATAGTTCCAGAAATCCTTCGCAAGATCCGCAAGGACTTTGGAATGAGTGCCGCCCAGCCGATTGATATATCTGACCGCAGTCGTATTGTCCATCCATAGAACGACACAACAAGAGACTTTGGTCGTGGCGAACGAGCCCGCTAGGAGTTCCAAGCAGTTGATGTGGAGATGAAGTTCCTCCTCCGTCCATCTGCCTCCCACCGTGAGGGAGCCGCTCCGGGCTCCCCAACCCTGGCGACTGGCATCCGATTCGATCACAAGATCTGGACGGGAGCCGAAGATCGCTCTCCCGTTCCAAGCATCCATGTGATCCAACCACCAAAGGAGTTCAGACCTGGCTTCCGTGGACAAAGAAAATAGTTCCGAATACGCGAGACCTTTGCGAAGATGAAACGCCTTTAGTCTCTGGAGAGCCCTGTAGTGAAGAGGGCCTAGAAAAAATGGCCTGGATCGATGAAGACAGTTAGCCCACTATCCTGGCCAATTGACGGAGAGAAATCCGGACCCGACGAAGGACCTTGCGAATCTCCTTCTTGTTTTTGGATATCTTTTGAGAAGGGAGATGCAGCGTTGCGTCCGTCGTTTTGATCAGAAACCCAAGGAAAGTCACTTCCTGTGGAGGAACTAAGTCCGACTTCTGGGCATTGATGATGAACCCCCGAGACTGAAGAAGAGATATGGTAATCTGAAGATGGTGAAGAAGAAGAACCTTGGATTGATTCATTAAAATAATATCGTACAAGTAAATGATTAGGCGAATTCCCATGATGCGGAGGTGTTCGACAACCGTACGCAGGAGTTTGGTAAAGCACCATGGTGCTGAGGAAAGACCAAAGGGAAGGGTACGAAACTCGTAGACCTGATCCCTCCAGAGAAACTGGAGGAATCGACAATGCGGAGGGAAGATTGGAACCGAAAGATACGCATCTTTCAGATCCAAATGTACCAACCAATCGTTCTGTAGCAGAAGATCTCTCAAAAGATGGATGCCCTCCATCTTGAAATGTCTGTAAATCAACCATTTGTTGAATGAACGAAGGTTGATAACTGGTCTGAACCCTTTGTCTTTCTTCTCGACCAGAAAGATGTTGCTGAGAAAACCGTTTGGATGAAGAGAAGAGGGAATGATGGCGCCTTTTATTAGGATAGCCTGAACCTCTAAATCTATGAGCTCCTGTTCTGCCTGTGAAAAAACCAGTGGAAGAGGTCGAGAGAGTTGAACGGGGGAACCGTAAAACTCTATGTGAAACCCCTGAACAGTTTCCAGAACCCAAGAATCTGAGGTTAGAGCCGACCAGGCCTGAAGAAACAAAGCAATCCTTCCCCCCAGTCGTACCGGAGATATGAGGGAAATGTTTACAGTTGAATCCCTTGAAGTTGGACTGATTGCCTCCACGTCCTCTGCCTTGGCCTCTGCCTCCACGGGATGGATAGAAGGAACCCTGCCGTCCGTCATTCCATCCATTGTTCCTTCTGGGCTGACCCTTATTGGAGCCTTGCTGGAACTGGCGGCCAGAAGAGCGACCCCTGCCTCTGCCGGCCCCGCCAAAAACCTTCTTAGGAAACATCTTTTTCATTGAAGCCTGCGCCTTATCTAAGGCAGAAAAAGTTGCCACAAACTTCCCTAGTTCTTTTACAAAAGGGTCTCCAAACAAGGTACCTTGCGCCACTGAACCTGCCTCGGATGAAGATAGCTCGCCAAGTTTGGGATCTATCTTAAGTAAGAGTGAACGGCGAAGCTCCGCAGATAGAGCACAGTTTGCATTGCCTAGGAGACACATAGCCCTCTGTGCCCAACCCGCTATGTCATCAACTGGAAGTGGCATACCGGTCTCTTTGGAACGTTGGGCAAGTTCAATGATCTTCGTAAGGGGACCTACAACGTCCAATAACTTATCCTGACAAGCTTTCCAGGATCTGTCTATCCCTTTCTTAGGGTCCTTGATGTATTTGGCAAAAAACGTGCACAACTTTGGGTCTATTTCAGGAGTGGCCGCCACTCTATTTGGAAGAGAAGGGCGTGGACACTCCGAACGCAGACGCAAACGCACATCCTGAGAGAGCGGTGTCGAAGCTTAGCGGCGACATAGTCCGCAGTAGACTTTTCAGGGATCCATTCAGATGAACGGGGTCTGAAAATAGTGTTTGGATCAAACATATCTGGAGAAACCAGATCACCATCTCTAAAATCTGAGACGTTGGACTTAGGGTGCCAAGACCTGCTAATATCCGTCATATCCTCTGAGGAGGCATCCTCGTCATCATCAACATAGTCGTCCTCATCATCATCTCCCTCTAGGGGAAACCCTTCCTCCGGGTCAAGGTCCTGGGTGGTCCCACTACCAATCAGACCGGGTGAGTCGTCCCCCCGGTAGGGTGCGCTTCTTAGCGTGCGCGCACTCTTGTGGAAGACTTCTGCAAGTCTGCTAAAGCCTTCCAGGTGCCCCACGTCACGCATTTTGGCCGTGCGAAGAGGCACAGAGAGTACCTGTTAGACGGACCGGGAGGGTCGGCCGAGATTACGGGGAGAGGTCTCCGGGGAGAGCCGTCTCCAACGACTGTACAGACAAGTAACTTCCCCCCCCACAGACGGACACCACACAAGACTGAAGGTTAACGAGACTTTATATGCAATTCTTAGGTTACGATGGTATGATACAAGGAGGTCTGGACTCAGGGGTCCCCTCGATTCTAGTCTCTGGCTGAGGAAAAGGGTAGCGGGACAGTCTTTGTTACCAATAAGTACAAAATAGCTCTCAATCCTCGAGCTCGGCGTTCTAGATGATCGGGCCGTGGAGGAGCCAAGCAGGTCCCGAGATGGATGAAGGAAGGACGACGGTCCGCGGCGGAGCCTGCAGGTCCCGGTGAAAGATGACGGTTACAACGGTCCGCGGCCACGCCAGCAGATCCCGACGACGATGAAGGATGAAGGTTACGACGGTTGTAGCAGCGCCAACAGGTAGGACGATGGTGCACAGGACAGAGCTACGGCAGCGCCAGTAGTCCGTCCAGGATGAGTTCCTCTCTACGTCTCTCGACTCCAAGATACAACTGCCTTCCTGCTCTGGAGCTGCCCCAGTTATAGGGCTGGCGTGCTTTGATGTCCGGACCCTCGCACTTGGAGGTCGGGAGGTCCGGGATGAGGGAGTCCAGACACCCAGCAGGGGGGTGGAGCCAGCGCCCGGGGAGGCGATGGGCGAGCGGCACTGGGCGGGGGAGAGCCATCGGCACCTCTTTCTCCCATTGACTTGCCAAGTAGCCCGCTCACCTCCTGGGTGGAGGGTGGTGCCGGAATGTCTGAGGCCGGGCTAGGCCCAGGGTTGAGGTCGATCGGGGGCCAGGCGGCCTCGTGGTGAAGTGTCCAAGATGGCGGCCCGGGCTGGGCGCGTGGGCCGGCAGTGGATCGGACCCACGAGGTTAACATGTTCGAGGGCAGGGGTCCCTGAGGGGACGGAGGACGTGCAATGGTGGTGTGTGGTACTTGCGTGACTGGGCTCGGGCCTGGTTGAGCCGGGGGGAGAGCGGCCCTTCATGTGGCCTGTCCAACATGCGTCCCCCCCAGCTGAAGGCGGGGAGAGTTACCCATCCTCCTGGGGACTCTCCTCGTCGAGGCGGAAAAACCGGGACAGGCCATCCGCGTTGGCGTGGTCTGACCCAGGCCGGTGTTCGACTGTGAAGTCCATACCTTGCAAGGAGATGGACCAGCGTAGCAATTTTGGGTTTTCCCCCCGCATATGCATCAACCACTGCAGGGGTCGGTGGTCAGTCTGTACCCGAAAGTGGGTGCCAAAAAGGTAGGGCCGGAGCTTCTTGAGGGCCCATACCACAGCGAAGGCTTCCCTCTCTATGGTGCTCCAGCGTTGCTCCCGTGGTAGGAGTCTCCGGCTGATGAAGGCTACCGGCTGATCAAGGCCTTCGGGGTTCACTTGAGACAGGACCGCCCCAATGCCCTGGTCGGAGGCGTCCGTCTGGACGACGAATTCCCGGCTGTAGTCTGGGGCCTGGAGCACAGGAGCGGAACACATGGCGGCCTTCAACTGTTCGAATGCCGCTTGACACTCTGGGGTCCAGTTCACCTTCTTGGGCTGATTCTTTGACGTGAGTTCGGTGAGAGGCCCCACTATGGTACCATAGTCTTTCACGAACCTTCGGTAGTAGCCTGTGAGGCCCAGGAAGGCTCGCACCTCGGTTTGGGTGATAGGGGGCTGCCAGTTCTGGATGGCGGCAATTTTCAGCTGTAGAGGGGCCACTAGGCCGCTTCCCACCTGGTGTCCGAGGTAGGTCACAGACCCTTGTCCAATTTGGCACTTGCTGGCCTTGATCGTGAGGCCAGCTCGCTGAAGGGCTTGCAGCACTGCTCGGAGGTGGTGGAGGTGCTCGGTCCAATGGTGGCTGTACACAGCGATGTCGTCCAGGTAGGCGGCGCTGAACTCTTCGAGCCCCGCCAGGACCTGATTGACGAGCCGTTGGAAAGTCGCTGGGGCATTTTTCATGCCGAAGGGCATGACCGTAAAATGATAGTGGCCATCGGGGGTGGAGAAGGCAGAACGTTCTTGTGCTCGGGGTGTGAGGCCGATCTGCCAATAACCTGCCGTCAGGTCGAAGATGCTGAGGTAGCGGGCAGCTCCCATTCGGTCGAGCAGTTCATCTGCCCGGGGGATGGGATGTGCGTCCGTTCTGGTGACTTCATTCAGGCCCCGGTAGTCGACGCAGAACCGGAGTTCTGGTGTGGTTCCGGGGGCGGCTGCTTTGGGGACCAGTACGACCGGGCTGGCCCATGGACTGTCTGAGGGCTCGATGACCCCGAGCGTGAGCATCTTAGCTACTTCCGCCTGGATGCAGGCCCGTACCCGATCAGGTACGCGGTAGGCCCGGTGGCGGATAGGAGGGCTGTCTCCGGTGTCCACATCGTGCACACACCAGGAAGTGACGCCTGGGGTGAGGGAGAACAGACTGGCGAATCGTGACAGGAGGGCTTGGCACTCTTGGCGTTGTCCTCTGGTGAGGGTCTCCGAGAGTCGGACCCCATCCACGGAGCCGTCTTGCTCCTGGGTCCGCAAGAGGTCAGGGAGGGGCTCGGAGTCGTCTTCAACCCCATTGTCTGTGGCCATCAGTAGGCTGAGTTCTGTTCGTGCAAAGTGGGGTTTCAGTCTGTTGGTGTGGAGGACTCGGAGTGGATTCCGGGAGGACTCCATATCGATCAGATAGGTGGCAGGACCCTTGCGCTCGATTACCTTGAAGGGTCCCGTCCATTTGTCTTGGAGAGCGCATGGCTCTGTGGGGGACATTACCCATACCTGTTGCCCCGGCTCGAATTCAATGGATGAGGCGTTCTGGTCATACCATTTCTTCATGTCCTCTTGACTGGCCTCTAGGTTGGCTTTTGCTAGGTCTCTGAATCGCCGGGACTGGTTGCGGAGGGTGAGGAGGTACCGGAAGACATCTGGAGGACTCTTGGCCGGAGGCATCTCCCAGCCTTCTTTGATCAGGCTGAGCGGCCCCCGCACTGGGTGCCCATATAGCAGTTCGAATGGGCTGAAGCCTAGGGACTTCTGTGGGACCTCCCGGTAGGCGAAGAGGAGGCAGGGCAGCAGCACGTCCCACTGGCGACGGAGGGGCTCTTCCAATCCCCCGATCATCCCTTTTAGCGTGCGATTGAACCGCTCAACAAGTCCGTTTCCTTGGGGGTGATAGGGGGTCGTGAAGCGGTAGGTGACTCCACACTGTTGCCAGAGGGACTTCATGTATTTAGAGATAAAGTTCGTGCCTCTGTCGCTGACGACTTCTCGGGGGAATCCCACACGGGAGAAGATCCCCATCAGGGCCCGGCCGACCACTGGGGCTGTCACGGCCCGGAGGGGAATAGCCTCAGGGTAGCGGGTGGCGTGGTCCACTAGTACCAGGATGAAGCGATGGCCTTGTCTTGTACGCGGGTCCAGGGGTCCCACAATGTCTATTCCGACCCTCTCAAATGGGGTCGTGACTACTGGAAAGGGTTGCAGGGGGGCCTTTAGTTTGCGGCCGCTCTTTCCACTGGCTTGGCACGTGGGGCAAGATCGGCAATGCTGGTGCACATCGTTTCTCATTTTGGGCCAGAAGAAGTGGGTCACTAGGCGACTGTAGGTTTTATCCTGTCCCAGGTGCCCTGCCAGGGGGACATCGTGGGCCAGATTTAGCAGGAAGTCTCTAAAGCGGAGAGGCACTACTAGTACTCGGTTGGCCCCCAGCTCGGCGATTCGTTGCTCGCTGTACAACAGATCATTGTCCCAGTAGACCCAATGAGTTCCGGAGGTATCCCCTGCGCTTTGGGCGAGCGCTTGTTGTCGGAGTCCCTCGAGGGAGGGACAGGTCTTCTGTTCCTGACGAAATTGTTCTTGTGTGGGTCCCCCTTCTTGAGCCCACTGGTCAAGGTTAGCGAGGTCGGAAGGTTGAGCAAGTTCGAGGGGGATGTCATGGTCGGGGGTCTCGGCTGGGGCGACCGGAGGCGGTGGCGCCGGCCATTCTGGTTCTTCCGGGTGATGGTTGGCACGGGCGGCCATGGACCGGGTGGTGACGCACGCCCAGTCCGGGACGCCCAACATCCCCAAGTGTTCTTTTCGCTCCACGGCTGCCCACGGGGAGCTTTCCAGGTCATTTCCGAGGAGGCAGTCCACGGGGGCGTCGTCTCGGACCGTTACCTTCAACATGCCGGAGACCCCTCCCCACTCAAAGGGGACGCAGGCCATCCGGCACAGACTTTCCGAGTTGTCGGCTGATCGCACAGGGCAGAGAATGTTCGGTAGATATTGTTCTGGGGTCACCAGATGGCAGCGGACGGCTGTCACACTGGCCCCGGTGTCCCGAAGGGCTTCGGCCCGTTGTCCATTGATGCTCACCCATTGGCTGTACTTCTGGGTGTTAGCGGGTAGGGGGACCCGCGGGACCATGTCTCTTCCCCCTAAGCACGCGAGAGTCATGGCGGCTGGCTCCCACTCTTGATACTCTTGCTCGTTTGTTTCTTGTTCCTCGGAGATCTGTTCTTCCCCTAGTGCCGCGGCGGCCACATGGCGGGGTTTTGGACTTTGATACTGCGGGCAGCTTGGGTCGTTGGCATAGTGGCCGACTCGTTGGCATCGGTGACATGTAACATTGGCTCTGTACCCCGGTCGCGCCGGGGTGCTGCCCCGGTTGGCCGGGGGGGTGGTGCTGGTAGCGGGGGCGGCCGGAGTGTTGTCTCTTCCTCGTCCTTGGCCCCCTCCTCCTCCTCTGGGTCGGTGGTGACCATTGTTGTTCCTGTTCTGCTCGTAGGACCCATTCCGGCCCACTCGGGTGATCTCCCACCGGTCAGCCTCGGCTGCGAGCTGCCGGGGATCGGTTAACTTGCTATCGAGGAGGTGTTGGCGTAGTTCGATGAAGCAATTGTTGGACAGATGCTCCCATACCATCAGATTGAACAGCTGCTCGTAGGTCGTGACGCTGTTCCCTCTGATCCAGCCTTCGAAGGCTCGGCTAAAGTACGTTACATAGTCCACCCAAGTTGTACCCGGGATGCGTGTGCAGTCTCGGAACCTCTGACGGTACATCTCGGGCGTGAGGCCATAGCGGGTGAGGAGGGCCGCTTTCATATGGTCGTAGGAGGTCATCTGGTGGTCTGGGAGCTGTAACAGGGTATCGCGGCCCTCATTGAGGAATTTGCCCCATAGGCCGGCTCCCCAATCGTTTCTATCGATCCGGTGCGCAGTCATCGCGATTTCATAGGCCTTAAACCATTGCTGGATGTCGTCTTCTCGAAAATATTCTCGGACAACATCCTTGGGGATGTGCACTTTTTTCTCCGTGGTCCCTGGGGTGTGTGGTCTGTCGGGCACCCCTAACTCTTTATTTTGCTTGCGCAGGTTGATCTCGGCTAGGTTCCGTTCGTGCTCGTACGCTAGTTTCTTTTCCTCGAGCTCCCTTTGCCTCTGTTTCTCCTCTCTTTCTTCTCGGAGACGTAGGTGCTCTAAGTTTATTTTTTGTTCGGCCAACTTGAGTTCTACGTCCATCTTGAGTCGGGCCATTTCTAGTTCGTGTAGTCGGGTTTTTTCTCTTTCTTGGATCTCGTCTTGCGAGAGACTGGTTCTTTGCCCCTCAGGGGCCGTGTTGGTATTTTTCGCGGTGCTTTGCTCAGGGGCTTCGACATCCCCGGTCTCTGCCCAAGATTCTAGGGCATGCTTAAAATCGTCCTTGGTGCTTAGTCCGGTGGTAGCGATACCTAGTTCGATGCAGAACTGCTTTAGTTCACGATGGCTGTACTCCTCTAGTTTTTCCATTTGGAACTTCTCAGTTGATCCGCTCTCTTTAGTTGACATTGTGGTTCGTTGTGGGGTGAGCTACTCTCTGTATGTTATGCGGTGATTCGGATCGCGCCGCTGGCCACCAATGTTAGACGGACCGGGAGGGTCGGCCGAGATTACGGGGAGAGGTCTCCGGGGAGAGCCGTCTCCAACGACTGTACAGACAAGTAACTTCCCCCCCCACAGACGGACACCACACAAGACTGAAGGTTAACGAGACTTTATATGCAATTCTTAGGTTACGATGGTATGATACAAGGAGGTCTGGACTCAGGGGTCCCCTCGATTCTAGTCTCTGGCTGAGGAAAAGGGTAGCGGGACAGTCTTTGTTACCAATAAGTACAAAATAGCTCTCAATCCTCGAGCTCGGCGTTCTAGATGATCGGGCCGTGGAGGAGCCAAGCAGGTCCCGAGATGGATGAAGGAAGGACGACGGTCCGCGGCGGAGCCTGCAGGTCCCGGTGAAAGATGACGGTTACAACGGTCCGCGGCCACGCCAGCAGATCCCGACGACGATGAAGGATGAAGGTTACGACGGTTGTAGCAGCGCCAACAGGTAGGACGATGGTGCACAGGACAGAGCTACGGCAGCGCCAGTAGTCCGTCCAGGATGAGTTCCTCTCTACGTCTCTCGACTCCAAGATACAACTGCCTTCCTGCTCTGGAGCTGCCCCAGTTATAGGGCTGGCGTGCTTTGATGTCCGGACCCTCGCACTTGGAGGTCGGGAGGTCCGGGATGAGGGAGTCCAGACACCCAGCAGGGGGGTGGAGCCAGCGCCCGGGGAGGCGATGGGCGAGCGGCACTGGGCGGGGGAGAGCCATCGGCACCTCTTTCTCCCATTGACTTGCCAAGTAGCCCGCTCACCTCCTGGGTGGAGGGTGGTGCCGGAATGTCTGAGGCCGGGCTAGGCCCAGGGTTGAGGTCGATCGGGGGCCAGGCGGCCTCGTGGTGAAGTGTCCAAGATGGCGGCCCGGGCTGGGCGCGTGGGCCGGCAGTGGATCGGACCCACGAGGTTAACATGTTCGAGGGCAGGGGTCCCTGAGGGGACGGAGGACGTGCAATGGTGGTGTGTGGTACTTGCGTGACTGGGCTCGGGCCTGGTTGAGCCGGGGGGAGAGCGGCCCTTCATGTGGCCTGTCCAACAGTACCCCACTGTCCCCCAAAATACCTGTACCAGTTTTGAACACGTGGGCAGACAGTTTGTTGACACTGTCCTGCAGAGGTGCCAGCGCCTAGGCAATAGCCGTAGACAGGAGTCTGTCCACCTCTGCAGGAGGGCGCAAAAGAGGCTGTGAAGGCTGCCTAGAATTATTAGCCACGTAATCATGATCTGGACTAGTCTGCATTTCCGCAGAGGAAAGGGCACCCATACAATGAAATACAACCCAAGCTAATTAAAAGGGGGGGGGGTCCCCCACACAGGTACCCAGAAAAAAGGCTACACAAAAGCAACACAGTGTGTAAGTTGCCTGAGTTTAAATGTAACAGACACAAGAAAAGATCATTAATTTTTTTATAAAAGTCTGCTACCAACAATTGTCTTGCCACAACAAGCAGCGTCAGTGTGGGGGAATGAGGCACAATAACTAAACAAAAGCGCTAAGCCTCAGCGCGTCGTCACCACAAGCGCGGAAAAAGTGCTGTGGAGAAAGCCGGTCAGCGTCTTAATGAGACGACACCACGGACCGTGCACGCGCGATAAAGAGAAGCTCGGGCTTAGAAGCCTACCGCGTCGTTAGAGGAGTAAATAACATCCTGTGAGCTAAACAAAGAGTTGCTACAATGAGATTATCAAAATCAAGCTGCCAACAATAAATTTGCCAAACTGCCACGCCACAGAATAAGTGAGGAGAGAAAAACAGGGACTTATCTTGACGCGGCAGCAATGGAGAAAGAGGAAGGACTACCGACGTGGGATACTTTTATGCTGTTGTATGGACTCTGATTGGTTAATGTGCTGCCATGACTACCGCTGCCATGTTGGTTAGGGTAGTTCATGGTTGTTGTTTTTTCTTCATACTTTTAACGTGCTGTCCAATAAAATGAAGAAAGGACTAGCATAATCCTCGCCTCCGCTTCCTGACATAGAATGAGCCCGCCGAGCACAGTACCCGAGGTAGGAAGGGGAATCCAAAGAAGCTTATCGTGCCCAAAGTGACATGGCGCCCGCTCGAACGCCGCGAGTGTAGGAAGTGACGCAATAGAGCAGGAGCAGGAGCATGGGCAGTATACGATCAGGAAGCGTAATAGAGAGTGGAGAAGGAGCATGCGCAGTATACAGTCATGACGTGTGATAGAAAGTAGAGCAGGAGCATGCGCAGTATACGATCAGGAAGCGTGATAGAGAGTGTAGCAGGAGCATGCGCAGTATACGATCAGGAAGTGTGATGGAAAGCAGAGCAGGAGCATGCGCAGTATACGATCAGGAAGTGTGATAGAAAGGGGACGGTGCGTGTATCAACCCGTCAATAAAGATATATACGGAAATGGAAGGTAAGAAGAAAGACATAAAAGACGGTATGAAAGATCATTTAAAAACTACCGTGAAAAGGAGAAAAAACATGAATTATTCAAAGATGAAATAATAAAAGAGATTCCAAAATAATACATTAATTCAAAAGACTGGCTCTACTTGAATATTCACAAACAATGAACTGTAAATACCAATAAAAGATGGAAAAACACAGGAGATGGAAAGTAAGACAAGGAACAAGAAAAGAAGAATGAGAAGATGGGTGTGTGGGCCAGTGGTGGCTGATGACATTTGAAAGTGGGGAGGCGAAAAGGTTATCGCGAGTGAGCGCAACTATCATAAGTACACTTTTCCCACGTCTCTGTTAATCAGTAATTGCAAACACACCTATCTATCAGACAGCCATGCCTTAGCTTACAGGAAGGGGCAGCCCTTATCAACCATCCCAAAATGCTTGGTGCAACACACGATGAAAAACAGCACCTCTCATAGCCAGGCCTCAGCATGCACCGTTCAGTGCAGGTCACGCATGGATAGACCGTTCCAACATGCACCTTTCCACAAATGGCCGTACACAAGAACCAGGGCTTAATTAGTGAAAAATCTAACCCGGGGTCGGTCTCAGAGATTCTTTTAGGAACCCACCGCTAGCGCAGGTGAATGCCAGGGTCGCCGAGAGTACAGCTCTACTGCAGGAGATAGATAGGGGGTCTAATGGAGAACAGCTACTGAGGTGTGGAGTAGTGACGTGAGGTAACTGAGTATAGCCCTCTTATTGACCTCGGAACCAGGAGACCCAATTAATTGTGATTCTCGCTTCCCATCACGACCGAGCTGTGTGATCCTAGACAAACACTCACCACCTTCTTGTGTCCCAGTATCATTTGCAGGCGTCTTGAGTTTCAGCAGTTTCTGTCCCCCCTCCTCCTCCCGGCCCTCAGTAGGTCAGCGTATCCTCCCTTCTCTCCAGGCACACTTGGGCACTGCTTTTCCTGACCATATTAGTCCAGCTGCTACTCCACCGTCCCCACCTCTGCTTTCTTTGTTTAAGGATTACACACCATGGCTACTGTGGATATTTTGTATCCAACAAGAGGAGGTGAGGAATGGATGGGGAGGCTGACTCAGCCCATGACACAACCAGGGCCCAGGGTCGGGAGGCCTTGCTTGAGGAGTGACAATGCCGGAGAGACGGATAGATGAAAACGGCGGGGAGGACACGGAAAAGAGAGAAAGAGAGACTCGGGAGGCATCAGAGTCAGAGAGATATATTGCACAAATCCAGTCGGGGACGGGGGTGATGTCACATGCGGGGGGGGGATTAAATATTATTAAATATAAAAAATAAAACTTACCTCAGGCTCAGTTACCGCCAGTCTGGGTCCACGCCACCTCTGCTCCCCGACCCTTTGGCGCCTCACGTCACGAATGGGGACTGGCAGCCCCTCGAAGCCAATCCTGGCGCTGCTGCAGCGCCAGGATTGGCTTGGGGCACAGGTTTCTCTTCGCCCGCAGCACGCCCATGGGCATGCGCAAAAAGTGCAAACGCAAGTGCGCATGAGTGGGCACGGGTAAAAAATTCACCCTCCGTCCCCACTCATGCGCACTTGTGTTGCCTGCCCTGGTGACATGATATCATCATGTCAGTCAACATGACGCCACCCTGCCCACCCCCTTCAGACTCTGAAGGGGGTGGGCAGTGTGATGTCATGCTGACTGACATGATTGGAATGTCAGTTCTCCCCGCCTTGGCGTCTTTACTTTGAACTTAAGTAAACTGAACTGATTCAGTTTACTTAACGCTGAGGGAGCTGCGGGCGGCTGCGGGCGGGCAGGGGGGGCTACGCTCCCACACCCCAAGGACGCACCGCGCCTGGTGTGAGCATATGTATGAAGTCAAAGAGACGAGCTAAAGAGAGTAACTCAACTGAAGGAAAAGTGTGGTGTAAAGAGAGCAGCTAAAGGACAGCATAGCTGCCAAGGTTTCAGATTGCTATGTGTGACATTTTCATAATGTCAGTGTAATTATGAGTGACATTTCAATGACTATGAGTGAGACTTTCTCGCGAACAACATCAGGCAATGAAGACAAGGGAAACAGATAAATATCAGAAATTACACCCATCTGAGCAACAAGAAACTGTTAGAAGATCTTAAAACTGCAGCAAGGCACCACAAATGGAAGGACACTAACCGGAGACAGATGGCGTGGCGTGACTGCAGTTCTCAGAGACATATTTCCCCCTGAATAAAACCAAGCTCTTAAATCCATGGAAAAAGCTAAATACTAGAAAATATGCTCTCTACAACAATAATAAGCTATAAAAAGACTTTCAAGCTGCTGCGAAACCCCTGAAATGCAAAGTCACTAACCTACTGCCCCTTTCTAGGATGATGGTTACAGGAAGGGGATCTGAGAGGAGCCATTTCATATTTCAGGCTAGCGACAGGCTTATCTTTTAAAACTCCATGGAGATAGAAATTGCACACGTATGATCAATCATGATAATTAAGAATTAATTTTTAGAACCATTAAATGTGAACTGTAACTAGTCAAAGTGTGCTTTTTTCCCTTCCCTAAGGGACCATTTCTCCCTTTTGCATTTTCACACTGCTTTTCAGAATTAAGGTTTTTGTAATTTATATAAGCAGAAGCTCTCAGGTCTTACAAGCAATATACTGCTTAGGCCGGATGTGAAGAGCAGGGCATGTGCACCCTCACGTACGGATGGCAGCATGGGTGTAACATAAAAACTAGCTCTCCAGCACTTACAGGTGACCTCAAGATGCCATAATGCGCTAAAGAAACCGCCCAAATGTAATCGTTTTAAGACTGTCAAAAACACCGTAGTGGAGAATCAGAAGCAGAGCTGTCCAAAATAACACACCTATAAAGGTGCGCCACACCGATTTCATTAATATTTAATTGACTTTAAGTACAATGAGGTAGCCATAAGACACTATAAGCACTATCGTAATCAGATATTATAACATGACATTACTGTTTGTTAATCTTCAGTATGACAGTGTAGCGTTATCTCACCCTTTGAGAAGCGTGGAATCGTAGAAAGAAACTATCAGTTTGCAGGTAGGATCAGCAAATGGAAGTGTTTTGGGTTTAAATTCGCTAGTGTCACTGCTACAAAAAATGCCAAGCAGGCCTCTGTAACAAGTTATGAAATAACTTGCATAGCCTATCGTAATGTGAATGCAGAGCCCGCACACTGCCCATATCAACACATTTGTGTTCAGAAGTTATGGGCTGTCACAGCTATTACAGACACTGGCAGACATTCACCGCGTGACTGAGCTGTGCTGAATTCACGTCGAAATGAATTGGACACGCAGCACTGGCGGGGTGCTAGCGCTATGAATACAATTTAAAGCACATTTTGAAGAAGTGGCTGCCTGGCTATTTATTACTTACTTCTATCTCGATGTGACTGTCTCACAGTCGCACTGACGGGGGGTCTCCAGACTCTCCCGCAATCATCTGGAGGAGGATCACGATCTGCCTGATGCGCAGGCCCATTGCTGAGACTGACTGAAGGTCAGTGAGTCACTGCTGCAGGTGAGTCGATGATGCTGCTGCTACGGGTGAGTCACTGCTGCAGGTGAGTCGATGATGCTGCTGCTACGGGTGAGTCACTGCTGCAGGTGAGTCGATGATGCTGCTGCTACGGGTGAGTCACTGCTGCAAGTGAGTCGATGATGCTGCTGCTACGGGTGAGTCGATGCTGCTGCTGCTACGGGTGAGTCACTGCTGCAGGGGAGTCGATGATGCTGCTGTTACAGGTGAGTCACTGCTGCAGGTGAGTCGATGATGCTGCTGGTACGAGTGAGTCACTGCTGCAGGTGAGTCGATGATGCTGCTGCTACGGGTGAGTCACTGCAGCAGGTGAGTCGATGATGCTGCTGCTACGGGTGAGTCACTGCTGCAGGTGAGTCGATGATGCTGCTGCTACGGGTGAGTCACTGCTGCAGGTGAGTCGATGATGCTGCTGCTACGGGTGAGTCACTGCTGCAGGTGAGTCGATGATGCTGCTGTTACGGGTGAGTCACTGCTGCAGGTGAGTCGATGATGCTGCTGCTACGGGTGAGTCACTGCTGCAGGTGAGTCGATGATGCTGCTGCTACGGGTGAGTCACTGCTGCAGGTGAGTTGATGATGCTGCTACGGGTGAGTCACTGCTGCAGGTGAGTCTATGATGCTGCTGCGACGGGTGAGTCACTGCTGCAGGTGAGTCGATGATGCTGCTGCTACGGGTGAGTCACTGCTGCAGGTGAGTCGATGATGCTGCTGCTACGGGTGAGTCACTGCTGCAGGTGAGTCGATGATGCTGCTGCTACGGGTGAGTCACTGCTGCAGGTGAGTCGATGATGCTGCGGCTACGGGTGAGTCACTGCTGCAGGTGAGTCGATGATGCTGCTGGTACGGGTGAGTCACTGCTGCAGGTGAGTCGATGATGCTGCTGCTATGGGTGAGTCACTGCTGCAGGTGAGTCGATGATGCTGCTGGTACGGGTGAGTCACTGCTGCAGGTGAGTCGATGATGCTGCTGCTACGGGTGAGTCACTGTTGCAGGTGAGTCGATTATGCTGCTGCTACGGTCGCCTCTGAAAGTATGCGCAGGCTGAGGCAGCGGGCAATCAGACTAGTCACTGACTGTCCCTCTCGAGTCCCCCGTAGCTCTAACGACCAGGGACCTCACTTCCTATGCAGGCGGACGTGATGAGGTCACATCCGATCATTATAATCCTCCCAGAGCGCCACAGCACAGCCAGTAGCAACCTCTGCTGAACTGTGAGGGGCCATTAGGCCCGTGAGTTTTCGACAGAGTGAGTCAGTGTAGTGATTGACAGCCGCGCCAGGACCGGTCATTATCCAGGGCAGTCGCAGAGATTGTATCATTGTAGCACCTCACTGACTCTCAGAGCCAGAGAAACAGATCTGAGTCAGCTCTGCTGGCAAGTGAGTTTGCAGTGCAGCGCAGTGGAGCAGAAGACCCTGCACAGAAGTCACATAGCTGCCAAGGTTTCAGATTGCCATGTGTGACATTTTCATAATTTAAGTGTAATTATGAGTGACATTTCAACAACTATGAGTGACACTTTCTTGCGAGCAAAATCAAGCAACGAAGAGGATAGAAGTATATACATATCATAAATTACACCCATTTGAACAAAGTGACTGCGCCAGGAAAAGGCACATTTTCACACTATAGGAAGTCAGTGCACCGGTAGGAGATCATGACTTACACCATTACCTCCAAGTTTTCAGATTGGTTGTGTATGACATTTCCATTGTTTCAATGCACTTCTGAGTGGCATTAAACTGCAAATAAGTGAAACTGACAGTGATATTGAAAATCTAAAATACAAGAATATTCAAACTATTAAGAAGGGAGAAGGTTTAAAAATGACGTGAAACTAATGCAAAACTCCTGAAAACCGCTTTCTGAGTTGATTATATAAAACAGTTGAGGCACCATTGATCATCTTAAGTAAGTAACTCTGCTGTATCAGCCAGTATAGACAGAGCTGAAGGAGACGTGTTTTGCATATGTTGCACTCTCCGACAATTTAAGCTTGCTGCCATAATTATTTTTTATCCGAACAAAAATCATGAGTTGAACCCAGCACACCCACACACGCCCGACAGGCCCACAAATAGACTAAAATAATCACCCCATATATTTACTGACCTGCTGTCTCGAGACTGGGGGTGGAACAGCAACGGAAGGGAAAGCTTTAACCTGTAACATCCGTGTCTCAGGGGTAAAATCACCATGGTCTCAGCTGCCTGCTACACCCAGTGGGTGCGAATAATACCAAGTGACACAAAGGCAGTAGTTTCGGCTTAATTGAAGCTCTGGGCCGGTCCACTGACACTGACTCACTCACTGACCGGACACTACCGCTACCCCCTCTTCCCCCCCTCACCCAGGCCTATCTCTACTGTGCAGTTCTGCGGTCAAAAGGGATGAGCAGCAGCCTAATATCATAAACATATGCTAAGTCAGATCACCGCTGATGGCTTCTACTCTAACGCCTGCGCTTTCACTCTGCTATTTATGCATGAAAAGGTTTTTTAACAGTTTAGGCTAGGAGATCAGATTACTTTACTGAAATGAGCCCGACACTCCTCGGCCCCCGGCGCAGCCGCTCGCAGTCCTGGCCAGAGATGACTGTCACCGGCTCAGCTACCAGGTCAAGGTGCGCAGCCTAAAGTGTTTTGCGCACCGCAGCCGTCCGCCCAACGCAATCGATCATATATTCTCCCTCTTGCGCAATGGCAGGCGGCCATGAGAGAGACTCAAATCTCGTGCTGACTGCAGTGCACTCCACTGACTCGGATTCCCCCGCCACTTCTGCCTTCTTCCTCCGGACATGACATCCGGATTTTAATCCCGGCCCCCATGGTGCCACAGTGATTGGCAGCACAGTATCGACTAAGAGGGCAGCCCCCCTAGTTAGAGCAGTGTGAGTCTGAGTAAGCCACGCGGCGCACTGGCACCACAACCACTATTGCCTGCATTCATTGTTTCCAGGCAACACGGCAGGCAGCTGCCTGCGCAGAGTGCAGAGCTACATTGTAGCGCTCTCAGCCACTCCACAGAGTTGAGCGCGCCGCATATCATTTAACTACTTAGGAACTCAGCTCAACAAGCAGCACGTCTCTCTCTCTGAGCAGCAGGGAGCCCAGGCATTTTGCCACCTGCCAGGCGCGCTGGTGGCACGCCTGGCAGGTGGCAAAATGCGTGACAATGCATTTCAGTGCGGTGATGCGGATCACCGCACTGAGATGCGTGAGAGTCACACCTGATGCGAGACGCTTGGCAGGACTGCTCTAGCCCCCCCTCTCCCCCCATGCCCCCCTCCCTCGCCCCCCGTCCTCTGCCCTCCCTCGCCCCCCCTTTGCCCCCCTCACCCCCTTCTGCCCCCTCCCCCTCAGTCTCACCCTCTCTCCTCCCTCTTACTTCCCCTCCCCCTCCTTCCCCTTCTCCTCCTCCCCCTCCCCTCCTCCTCCTCCTCCTCCTCCCCCCTCTCCTCCTCCTCCTCCTCCCCCCCTCCCTCCTCCTCCTTCTCTCCCCCCCCCTCCTCCTTCTCTCCCTCCTCCTCCTCCTCCTCCCCCTCCTCCCTCTCCTCTCCCTCCTCCCCCTCCTCCCCCTCCTCTCCCTCTACTCCTACCCCCTCCTCTGCCCCCCCCCCCCTCGCCCTACTCCTCTGCCCCCCCCCCCGCTCAGTCTCACCCTCTCTTCTCTTTCACTGTTGGAAACTAACGCACAGTTTCACTTCCGGGTCACCCGGGGCATAGTCGGCATAAGCAGCGGAGCCGATGAAGCTCTCCTCGGGCCTGAGAAGTGAACAGTGTCCGGGTCACCGGGAGCAGCGTCAGCACCAGCAGCGGAAGCGGAATGAAGCCTCCTCTCAGGATAACATGAGCCCCGCCCCCTCCCTCTCAGTAATGTATGCTTCAGGGTCAGAGGCGGCAGAGTCAGCTTCAGTACCGGATGTTGCCGAGCTCTCCTCAGGCTTGTGAGTGTGATAGTGTCCGGGTCACGGGGGGCAGAGTCAGCCCCAGCAGCGAGCCCCAGCCTCCTGCAGAGGAGAGGAGCCCTGAGGGTCTGTCTGTCTGTCCAGTGGAAGGAGGAGCCCTGAGGGTCTGTCTGTCTGTCCAGTGGAAGGAGGAGCCGGAGCCCTGAGGGTCTGTCTGTCTGTCCAGTGGAAGGAGGAGCCCTGAGGGTCTGTCCGTCTGTCCAGTGGAAGGAGGAGCCCTGAGGGTCTGTCTGTCTGTCCAGTGGAAGGAGGAGCCCTGAGGGTCCGTCTGTCCGTCCAGTGGAAGGAGGAGTCCTGAGGGTCTGTCTATCTGTCCAGTGGAAGGAGGAGCCCTGGCTGCAGTTGCCTTCAGTTTCAATCGTAGACATATTAGGGGTAAGTGAGCCTCTCACAACCATCGTGCAACCTAAGGTGTGTGAATATAGCCTGGGGGTGTACTGACCTCACACCATCATCAGGGGGGAGGGGGCAGGTGTACTGACCTCACATCATCATCAGGGGGGGGGCAGGTGTACATGCCTCACACCATCATCAGGGGGGGCAGGGGGCAGGTGTACAGGCCTCACACCATCATCGGGGGACAGGTGTACTGACCTCACACCATCATCAGGGGGCAGGTGTACTGACCTCACACGTGTACTGACCTCACACCATCATCAGGGGGGAGGGGGACAGGTGTACTGACCTCACACCGTCATTAGGGGGGAGGGGGGCAGGTGTACTGACCTCACACCATCATCAGGGGTGCAGGGGGAAGCTGTAGGTGCCTCATACCATCATCAGGGGGTGCAGCGGGAAGGTATACTGACCTCATACCATCATCAGATGGTGCAGGGGGCAGGTGTACTGACCGCACACCATCATCAGGGAGTGCAGGGGACAGGTGTACTGACCTCACACCATCATCAGGGTGTGCAGCCTGAGGTGTACTGGCCTCACACCGTCATCAGGGGGTTCAGGGGGCAGGTGTACTTACCTCATACCATCATCAGGGGGTGTAGCCTTGGGGTGTACAGGCCTCACACCATCATCAGGGGGAGGGGGGCAGCTGTACTGGCCTCACACCATCATCAGGTACTGCAGGGGGCAGGTGCACTGACCTCACACCATCATCAGGGGGTGCAGGGGTCGGGTGTACTGACCTCACAACATCATCAGGGGGTGCAGGGGGCAGGTGTACTGGGTTGCATCCTGACCAGGCTTCGGTAAGACCGAAATTGCTGCTTCCAAAAAGGTATTCTGGGGTCGCGCCAGGTTGGGCAAAGGAGTTAAAAAGATCCCGTAACAGGGGTGCCACCTAGTGACAGAATGTTTTGTAAAATGTCGCGGGTTCCGATCCGGGCCGGGGGATTTCCCAAGCTTCAGGCGTGAAATCGCTGACACCGCCTCCTCAAGGCCGATGGGTCTATCCAAGAAATCCGCCTGGGCCTAGTTCAGGGATGGAAGGCGCGTCCCTTGCAAGTATCCCTGACCTACTTGCCGGTCAAGGGCGTTGCCGGAGTAGAGGGCCTCATAAAAAGCCCCAAAGGCCTCAGCTATCGCCAATTCGTCTGATACTAAGTCACCTTGGGCAGTCCGTATGGTCTGTACCCCCTGTCTCTGGCACTGCTCACGCAGCTTGTTCGCTAGCAGTCTTCCACATCTGTCCCCCCCTGTGTAATAGGCTTGTCGGAGACGGAGGGCCGCATACTCCGCTTTGTCTTGGCCCAAAGCGGCTAACATCTTCCGCTCAGCGCACAGTCGGCGCCAAGCCCGAGCTGCCCCGTGCGTTGGCGCATTTGCTCCAACTCGGCTACCCCCTGCGCTATTTTGGCCCGGTTCAGTGCTCGCTCTTTGTTGTTGGCCGCAGCGATAGATCTAAATTCGCCTCGTAAGACAGCTTTAAGGGCAGCCCACTGCATTGCCCGTGTAGTGTCAGTGTTGTCATTGTGGGTCAAAAAGTGTGTGATTGCGGATTTGATCCGATCCACTGTCGATGGGGTATGAAGGAGGGATTCTCTGAGGCGCCAGTGTCGTTGTGGGGTCGGTGCGGCTGGGAAGAGGAATGTGGCCACCACCGGGGAATGGTCAGGGAGGGAGGCTGGCAAGATGTCTACTTCCTGTGCTCGCGACACTAGCGGGGAGGCGCAGAGAAAGTAATCTAGCCAGGCGTAGGACTTATGGGCCCCTGAGTGGTAGGTGTATGCGGTACTGCGTAGGTGTAGGTGTCTCCACAGGTCAATAAGGCCCAAATCCCGGAGGTGTGCGTGTCCGGACTTAGAAAAGGATCCCACTTGACCTGACCTTTGGCAGGAGCGATCTGCCGCGTTATGGAATATTAAGTTAAGGTCGCCCCCCCAACAGTAAATGTCATTCAGTGTTGGCTGTTGCTGCTGTTAATGCTTTCTGGAGAAAGGCTTCCTGCCCTTCGTTGGGTGCGTATACAGAACCCACCACTATTGTCTGACCTGCTATTAAGAAGTGGTATACCAATAGTCGCCCCTTTATCTCCGCCTCTCGCTGGAGGACCTTGGCATTAAAAGATTTGGATACCAATATTGCTACCCCTGCCACCTTCTTGGAGGAGGACGAGAAAAGTTGCGTGGGGAAGGCATGAGATTTAAGTCTGTGCTGATCTTTGGGTAGTAAGTGAGTCTCCTGGAGGAGGCAGAGATCAGCTGTAGAGTGCTCCAGAAGGGAGAGGACCGCTTGCCGTTTAATGGGGTTGTTGAGCCCTCGCACATTAAGGGAGAAAATTTTAAGTCTGGAGTGAGTCATCGTCTTTCAAGGTTAACTCCGGAGCTCTGTGTAGCCTGTGGGAAATAAAACAGAAAAGAAAGGTGAACAGAGGGGCGGCCCCACCCCCAACAAACCCTCCCAACGACCCCCCGAGAACTCAACCCCAACTCCCCCGCTCCCATCCCTTCCCGCTCCCCCCAGCTCCGTGTTGTACCCCAACTAGTGAACATAGTCCTAGTCCTGCCCTCATGAAGTGCAGGGCTGTGGTGAGTTACCTGTGTGGACGTTCCGCCACCTCGCTCCCCCTGGTTTCCCCCGTGTCCCCCGGACTCGCATAGTGATTGATGCTAATGGGTACTCCCCCTGGAGTTCAATCAATCTGAAGACGTGGTGTCCTTGGCCACCTCGTGGATGGCGTTGTCCATCTCTTTCTTGATGGTGTGTGCGTCGAGCTTTGAGCTTGCTACCGGTGAGCGCCATCTAACAATTTGCTGCAAGCCATCCCTGGACTGTCGTCGGGGTGGTTTCAGTGATGTACCCTCCTCCGCCTGGGTGATGCCCAGCAGTGCGCATGTCTCTTGGAGGGAGCGAAGCTGGTGCAGGGCACTGTTCCATTTAAAAATCCGGCGGAAAGGATGCCCCCAGGCGTATGGGATCTCTTTTCCTCTTAAAAAGTCTGTCGCAACCTTGAAGGTCTTACGCTTTTGAAGTGTGATCGCTGAAAGGTCTTGGAATAAGGCCACTGAGTGTCCCAGAAACCGCAGTGGTAGCTGCCGCCGTGCTTCCTTGAGGGTGCACTCTTTGAGAGGATAGTCCTGGAGGAAGGCTAGAACATCCGGAGGTGGGGCAGATGCACGGCTCGCCAGCCCCACTCTCTGAGCTCTGTCACTTCTGATCGCAAAGTCCGCCGGTTCCCCCAAAACATCCCGGAATAGGGCTTGCAAATAGCCTGTGATGTCCGTTCCTTCTTCTTTAGGCGGGACCCCCCGGACCCGGATGTTGTTCCGCCGGGACCTGTTTTCCAAATCCTCGGCGTGGGCTTGTAGGTCTACTTGTTGTTCCTACAGGCGTATTATGTCCTGCTGCAGCTGTTCCACCTCCTCGTCTCCTGCGCGATCCGCGTCTTCGATGGTGGACACTCGTTCGCCGAGTCCGTCCGCCTCTCCCCTGATCTCCCGTACCTCCCTGGCGACTTCCTGTTTCAGGGTGTGGAAGACCTCACAAAGGGAGTTGAAGAGAGACTCTAGGAAGAATTTGGTAATGGGCACCTCTCCTTCATTGGAATCATGCTGGAGCTTGGGTGCCGCTGGAGGCGACTGACCTTTGTCTCCTTTTGTCTGTCCTTTGCTTAACATTTCCGGGAGGTCCCTTTTCTTCCTGTGGCCCGCCATTGAGCGTCCCCGGTTGGGGTTTATGGCACCTCAACCTCCCTTTCTCCACGCGGGCACTCCACCTGGCGTATTTCGCCGTGCTTGCTCACTACTACACGTGTGGGGGGTCCCCGACGCGGACCTCTTCTCCTGGCAACTCCTGTCACCCCTCACGCCAAATTCGCTGTGGATACAGCCCCTGCACCAGGCTCTCAGGTGCAGTACCTCTTGTCCGGTGTCGGCCTGGAGTGCATGTGCGGGGTTGCCACCCCCTCGAAGACCTCCCCCACCTCACCTCTCCTCGATCCGCGATTGGGGGCCACAAGGACCCCCGGGGTGCTCTTGTGTTGGGCGGCTGGTCGTGCACCATGTGTCTACCGGGCCACCGGTACCTCCGCCAGCCCCTGGGTTCCTGTCACCTCCTGCTCGGTTTGCCGTCCTATTATGGCCGCTAAGGGGTCAGGCGGCTGTGTGGGGGACTCCCAGTCCCCCCCTGGGTGCCCTCGTGGCCTTGCTCCAACACCAGGCGGAGCCCACTTGTGGGGCCAGATAGCTCGTGTGGGCCCGGGCAGTCCCGGTCTTAGGCCGCGACCTCGGCCTCGATTTTAGCGGTCTCTCTCGGCCCCCGGTTGTGCCGGCGGCTGCAGGGGGGACACTCCGCCTCTCCCTGTTGCCTCTGTGACCCCTTTCAGGTGTCTCGTGGGGCCTGGCCATGAAGCATGCCAGCGCAGGCAGGCCCGGGCGCCCCCAGATGCAGGCCGCGTCTCCGGCCTCGATTTCACCTCTGCCCGCCGGTCATTAAGGGTGTAGGCGGCCGCGAGTAAGCTGCCTGCATGGGGATCTTCTGTTACTCTGCCCACCTCAGGCGATGCCTATGGGGTCGGTGTGGGCGGCGCTACTCCATCTATGGCTCCTCCCGCTGCTCCTCACCTCGCTTGCCGCTCTGGGTCTGGGGGCTATAGGGCCCCTGGTGTGCCTGGCGCAGGTCCGGTGCTCTCCCTCCACTTGGCTCTAGGCCCCTCGATTCGGCCCCCGGTCTCGGGCCTCTCCGCCCTCTCCGTCCGGGCTCTCCCTTTCTCTGGGCCACTGGGGGGGGGAGCGGACAGCCGCGAGGGGGTCGCCCCGCTGCTCCGTTGTTGCTATCTCGGTCCCCTTACGACGCTCTGAAGGCCAACCGCCGGGTCAGTGCAGCGCGGGCAGGCCCGGGCACACCCAGCACTAGGCCGTGTCCCTGGCCTCGATTTTGGTGCCGCTGACTTCCGGGCGCGCCTCCACCGTCGGGCTGCCGCCTGTCACCCGCCTCTGGCTGCGGCCCCTCAAAGACAGAAGCGGGGCCGCCGGGACCGGTAGCAGGCAATGCAGGAGTCAGCGCCGCTCCCCCGGGTTGCTCCAGACGCCACTGCCACCGGGACTTCTCTCTGTGCACCACCAGCTCACGCGCCCTCCGCCACCGCTCCGGCACTCTTTGCTGTGATGGACCTCGTCGCGCTCTTGTCAATGTCGCTCAAGGAGCGGCCGCCTCGGCTCCCTCGGTAGTCAGGGGGCTCACCACCGTCTCCTGCCCCTGCTAAAGCTTCGTGAGGGGGAGAAGTGTTATTATTACGGTCCGGGCAGGGTAGTTACGGAGGAGCACCCGGGATGTGCGACTTCTCACTCCGCCATCTTGGCCACGCCCCCCAGCCATGGCTCTTTAAAGAACATTGCAATATGATATTGAAGCACCCATATTAACAGTGTTTAGATCCAAGCTACATGTGCCAGAATGCTATGTATCCTTGCTGAAATTCAGGACTTGAGGTGTACTGTGCAAAGGGGGCACTTTCTGACCTTGTTATAATACATCAAAGATTTGTGTGGCCTCAGTGTGTGGTCTTAACTCCTTTATATCCAGAATGGGAAACAACCTTTACAACGCAGCCATTAGAGCGCACTACTCTTACAAAGCAGGTATTACAACGCAACATCCTTTACAACGCATGACACTACAACGCAGGCATTACAACACATGATACTACATCGCAATTCACTACTACGCAGGAATTACAACGCATACCATTACAACGCATACCATTGGAGTTACAATAGTAATTTTTACCCCTACACTACCCAAGACTTACCCTACTGTTGCACCCCCTGGAGTTAGAATAGTAATTTGTATCCCCATACTATCCAATACTTACCTTAAATGCAATGTAATGGTATGCGTTGTAATGGTTTGCGTTGTAAAGGTAGTATGCGATGTAATGGAATGCGTTGTAAAGGTAGTTTTTTTAAATGTGATGTAATGTCATGCGATGTAATAGAATGCTTTGTAGTGGATGTTGCGATGTAACACTGCATTGTAAGTGCATGTGTTGTAACATCATACATTCGTCCAGAATGGGTCCGTTTGGAGTTGTTACTCATTTTCGCGAATACCTGCTCAGACCTTGTTTTGTGATGTTTGTACTCAGTGGGAGGTTGTCTCTGCAATGGATTAGGAGGTATGCTAGGATGAAACAAAAGCATATTTTTACAGAACAATATTAGTTTCTCCTCTCAGAATACATGTCTTTATTAAGCACCTTTCTCCACAGTTCTGTACATTGAACCCTTTGATATCCGGACTTTGTTCCCTAAAGTAAGGTGGTTGTTTTATTCATAACTAGCATATGAAGTTGCCTTCTAGTTCGTTGATATACTAATGATTTGTGGGGCCAGGCAACACATATTTGGGGCTCCCTATTTGGAATACATTTGAATTTATTACCTGCTTTTAGGATCATTGAGTCTATATTTTTTCTTGCAAAAAGGTTTTATGTGGCTGTCCAGTCAGCTTGTTACTCCTATTGCAGGAAATCCTGTTATTGGTTATGTGTTCTAAGTTTAGTGGACTAGTGCATAACATTGAAATAAAAAGACTTATACATAAACCACTTGAAAGTGTAGCTTTAGTTCCTGAATATTTGTAATTCAAACAAATCCCCTTTCACAATAGGCATTCCTGCTGCAGCAGCAAAATTCAAAGCACCGATCTCAGGATTTTCGCCATCGCATTTGTGAAAATCGAATAACTTTCTCTTTATTTCTCTTCCCCTGCCTTGTCCATCTCAACTTCTGTATATGTGTAAGCCTACAGCTAAATGATCATGCAGAAACCCGAGCCGCTTTCAGTGGCGGGCCTTGGCGGTGTCACGAACCCCAAATCTCAACAACAATCGTTTCGCCGGTTTCCCACAAACGATGCCAGGGCCACAAGTATTCCTTTTCAGCGTGTTTTTATTTTAAGCCAAGTCACTCGGCGCATTTCGGAGGAAACCACCTGGTTCATGAGTACGAGTGCAATGCAAATCACAGTGTTTATACAATATCATGTGACACTCCTCTACGTAATAGACAGTGACAACAGATTCAAGGTGTTTGATCATCCTCGGAGCTGGAAAAACAGACTTGTTTAGTCAATGTTGGGAGATACATCATGAGACATTGTATTAAAATCATCATGCAGTATGTAAATTAAACATTAGGTCATTGCTGTTAACCTAAACATTTTTCTTGGTTTTTTACGTGCTTTTGCGAAAAGCATTAATTCCGCATCGTCATGTGCGACACCTTGCCATTTCCAACCAAATAAGTGCTGACGACAGTTCACTGTGATTATAAGATAAACCACGTCATCTGTAATTCTACGCGCTTGGTGTAAAACACATTCAATCATCAGTGCTGATGACCAAGCACGTAGAATTACAGATGACGTGGTTTATCTTATAATCACACAGAACTCAACTCTGAGGTGAGGCTGGGTAGACCACGCATACACAGGAGAATGTGAGGGTTGAGGCTGGGAGACCAATCATGCACAAGAGAATGTGAGGGTTGAGGCTGGCAGACCAAGCATGCACAAGAGAATGTGAGGGTTGAGGCTGGGCAGACCACGCATGCACAAGAGAATGTGAGGGTTGAGGCTGGGCAGACCAAGCATGCACAGGAGAATGTGAGGGTTGAGGCTGAGCACACCAAGCATGCAAAAGAGAATGTGAGGGTTGAGGCTGGGCAGACCAAGCATGCAGAGGAGAATGTAAGGGTTAAATCCAGGCACACCACGCGTGCACAAGAGAATGTGAGGGTTGAGGCTGGGCAGACCACGCATGCACACTACGGAGTAGATTTACTATTTTTTAGTGCAGCATAGTTCAGTAGTTAGGTGCAGCGCTGTGATGTGCGAGGGGGAGAGAGCCGCGCTGAGCCAGATTTATGAAATACAGCACGCTGCTGCTCACTACCTCAGCACTAGAACACAGTCTACCTAGTGCCACACATAATCTTTACACCATAGGGCAGAGGTGTGTGTGCTGTCAAGCATAGGATTTGTACTGGAAACACACAATTCCAGTATAAAACCTATACATAGAGTAATCCTTAAACACTCCAGAGTTTGTATTTGTCAATAGCGGTGGCCACAGTCCTATCTAGATCGCATAATGCCAACCGTGTATATGTAAGATTACACAATATCACCATTCATAGACTGCAAATAATTCACAGCGACGCAGCTTGTTTAGTGCATCATCTTCAGAGGTGAGCACGCGCCACACCTATATTGAAAAAACAAATCCACAATCAGATCCTGTGCCTTAGCCCTAACACATACAAAACCAGAGATCGCCTCACTTGAATTTACTTTCTATTCCAAAATTACAGAGGATCAGATCAGGTGGTGATAAGGGGAGAAAAGAAGCCTCTTTAAGGTGTGGTCACAAGTCACAAACCACCCCGCTGTGGTCATGAGCCGTGGTCACAGGTCACCGACGCAACACTTCACTGAGGAACAAGGAACAATGATATGAGATGACAAAGATCACATTTGAAGTGGCATTTTATTTGTTAAGTCTTAAGTACATCAGAAAATGCATTTATTAATTGATCAGCCTGAGCTATGAAACGTTTGAAAGTCTGACTTCAATCTGTCAGGATTAAAAAACGCAAGTTCACATTTATTATGTGCAAGAGCCTAGAAAACAGGCTGGAATGAGGACCTGTAAAACGGTATAATTGAAATCAGTAAGCGATTCAAAAGGCACAGAATACATTCTATGAAAACATAGCGCCTACAAATGTACTTTTCTGAAGAGAATTACCCATGCAAGTTTAACATTCTAAAGAGATCCAAGGTGCAAAAGGACTGGGATCTTTTAAAAGGCACAATAGAAATTAGTTAGGGAAAGCAGAACACTTTATAAAGTCTAGTGCCTAGAAGCACCTTAACTATGAAGACTATCCCAGCAGGGCCTAATAGCTTAAGGGAATCTAAAAATGCAAGGAATTAGGTGTGAATGGAAAATACAGAGCATGGACAGAGATATAAAAAGACAAAAGTATTATCTGGCTTAGGAAGTCCACCACCCGGGAGAGAGGATTTGAAGTCCTAAGTCAGACAATCGGCTGGCCGGAGAACTTGCATGCAAAGGTCGCATCAGCAGAGCTCTGGCTTCAGATTTGACGGGCTGAATCTAATATACCTGAAAAATGCAGAACTAACACTGTTCTGACGCACTTTCTGATGCATGTGGTTTGGCCGCATTGTCCTAGGACAGTGGGGGGCGGTCGGGTGTCCTAACGGTCGGTTGGCCATGCTTGACCGCAGAACAGGGCGAGAACATCTTGTTCTGTACATATGGGCGAGAACATCTTGTTCTGTACATATTTCTAAAAATGTATGTGTGACCGGAAACGTACGCTAGGTGCTAGTTTTGCAAGAAGTTTGTGGCTTATTTCGGCAAGCTAAGTTTTAAAACAAGACTTCAGTGGAAAGTCCCCGAAATGTGTCAATCTACCTCTACACCAGCTGGGTCTTGTGTACGTGTGTGTGGGCGTTGGTCTTGACTCTGTGGAAAATCACTACTTCACATTAGGCCAATTTACCACATTATTTTTCAGTGCATCAGAGAATGCGTTTTTAACATTATTGTGGCCTAGTGCATTTTGTTAGCCTAAGACATGTCTCTCTGGCCATTGCCTTGGGTCTATAACCCCAGGATTCAGGGAGTTTGTGGGATTTAACATGCTGATCATGCATAGCACAAAATTGAGGGTTTTAAGCATATTTTCAGATTTTCTCTAGCAGGGCCATGTAGGGCCTTCAGGCTACCAGGGTCGATACAAAAGGCCCCTCTATCATCTCCCTCCTCTTGTTCATTCTATGAACATTCTTTTAACTGACTATCTCTGTGACCCTTCAGCCAGTGGCGGTATCCAGTGCATGTCATTAACATAACACTTAAAGCTACCTTTTTGTTTATCTATTTCGTTGGCTTTGTCTTCATTTGGCCTAATGAGTATTTTCGCATACTCTGCATCTTGCTCATTAAGCAGGCGTTCATATTGGGCTGCTGTTGGGCTCTTACTCAAACAGTCTCTAACTGGGAGAAGTGGAGGAGCTGTTTGTATTCCATAGTGGGTGCTAGGTGCTGCTAACTCGCTCATCTCCATTTGTATTCCAGTCCCATCCCAATGAACACGATCTTTGTCCTCATACTCAGTTAACTGTAAATCCCTATGCTAGTGTAGTTTGTCCCTACTATCTTGGTGCTAACTTTCTTTTCCTACAATGACATTCACCGGCGGGATGCAACACAAAAAGAAACAGCAAAAAATAAAAACTTTTTAGAATTGCCACAAAGGTATCCAGTCAAAGTTCAACAAATCAGTGGCTCTCTACTACGGCACCTCCTCCAGCAATCCATTTCTTTTCTATCTTGTTCAAGTTGTTGATGGCATTGGTCAGTGAGCCATGTTCTTCGTTGTTAGTAATGTACAGCTCACTCCTTATCCAAAGGCATACTCTCCTCTTGGTATTTCGAGGCCAGAGTCCTTCTGCCTTGGTGTGGAGCATCACAATGATGCTGTAGGAAAAAGTGCTGGACTCTGTTCAACCGGCAAACCTCCTTTGGTGGGTCTTTGAATGCTGTCCACCTTAGAACTCAGCACACTGCCATTGTCCGTGGAACCAGATAACAGAGTCAGAGATGGGCATCGATGTGGGAGATATTTGCTGCTGGAGCCATCATGGAGACTTTGTGCAATGTTCTGGTGAGCTCAGGCTGCTCCTTCGTGAGGGCTGTTGGAGATAGAGCCATTCTCTGCAGGCCCAGAAAAAGTCCATTCGCCGGAGGTGCCATATTCATTGTGCTGTTTGCAATGTGGGTGCCGTCCCACAGGTAACATGCCATTCTAGAAAACAGAGAAGAGGTTCTTTCAGTTTGAAATCAGTTCATACTTTTGGACATTTTTTATTTTAAACCCTAAGTAGACAACCTGTCTATCTTATTTTATAATCTTAGTCTACCCTATGTTGCCCTAAGAGCGCTTCTTTATACCTTAACTAACCTCGGGCACTCAATTTTGCCATGGGCGTAACTTTGTGCGAATAACAACAACGTCGTTCTAATCTGTCATGGGCAATGTAGGGTGTGGGGGACTGAGCAACGTTAGTCTGACATAGAACCTGCTATCATAAACCCATTGATGCTGCAAAAAAAAAACTACACTATGGGCCATATCATGAACAGTCATCTAAAATAGCCTTGTTGCCTTCACTTCTATTCTGCGTGTGTAAGTGATGACCTCATGCATCATTTGAGGTACTGGGTTTTTCAGAACCGGTACTGATCCGGTAACCCAGCGGTGTCAGGGATAACACCCGTAGACCTCGAGTACTTTCCTGATTCAGACCACAGAAACACGAGTCTTCTAGGTGAAATCAAGGATCAAATTTATTGGCTGCAACCAGGTAACAAGCGTCCTAGAAGTACAACAGCATGTATGTTCTCAGGAGACTGCTCCAATGTACAAAGCCTGGTCTCTTCTTTTATACATCTTTTTAGGCTTCAGGCAGCATTCTTAAGTTTACGGTGCAAACATTCTAGAATTTACAGTGGGCTATTCACATATTTTCATTACAAGAGAAAAAGCAGAGTCATGGTGACATGTATACATTTAGTGTGTCCAGTTCGTGATCAATTACCCGGCCAGGCCCAACATTTCCATCAGATATCGGTGTACCCTCAATAAAACCGGGCTCCTCCTCATCATAAAGAAAAAGAGAAGAAAAGAGCAGAGCCAGGTGTGAGCAAGATTTGGGCAGGGTGTGTGTGCGATGTACGCGATTTATGGCCTGTTGTGTGTTGATGCTATCTCGTTCGGCCACTGGGAGAGGAACTGACCAAACAGGTTTGGCTTGGGGCGATGGCTTCAGCTTGACCAGGTCACAGGGAAGTCGATTAAGGTGTACGTGTCCTTGATATCAAATTCAGCTACAGTTGCAAGCCTATGTGAAGGGCAACATATAAGATGGATGCCAAAACGTAAAATGGCGGTCAAGGGTTCAGAAACGAAAATGGCGATTTCGTGGTGAAATCGTTACCTGATTGTGACGCAAATGCTTGTGCACAATGTACTAGTCATTATCGGTATTTTGGCATAAAAATCGTCAAAATACGACAAAGTTTATTTCACGGGTTCCAGAAATTTTCAGGAACTACAAACCCTACTTTTGCCCTAACATAGGCAATTAAACCTAATCTCATGCTAGTCTGAGTCCAGGTCGATATTCCTAAAGTCATTGAGATGTTGCTGGAGCATCATTCTGGTGCCTAGTTCGTGTTGTGACACAGGCTTCCTTACACATGATGTAGCACAGAGGCCACACATTGCAGGAGCGCACTGCACACATAGACAGAACAGGAAGAGAATGGCTAGAACAATCCCAACAACCATCAGAATTTTCCATCCCCAGCCAGATATCAGTTCCCAGAACCATCCCATGAGAGACCAATCTCCTTTATCTACATGAATCGATTCAGAAATCTTATGCAGTTTGGAGATGGCCTGGTACACTGTTGGAGCGTTATCTGGAATAAATATACAGCAACTCGATTGGATCAGCTTACATACCCCACCTCGGTCTGCAAGAATGACATCTAATGCGACCCTGTTCTGAAGGGTCATGAGTCGGTCCGACTGAAGCTCAGCAGTCAGATTACTAAGGGCACCAGCCGTTTCGATCACGGTGGATTCAACTACTCTTGTCAGCTGGTGAATGTTCCTACTGTTCACCATGGGCCCCCAAAATGGCAGAAAACCTTTCTTGAAATCACCAAACTCTTGTCCCGCGGTGTCGTCTTTACTCACAACACCCCTAACTATCCTTGTCCTATGGTAATCTGCCGCGGCCGTGTAGGTGGGTGGCAGCAGGAACGAGATGAAACATGTGCCCGAGAAGTCAGGGGGCAGCCATGTGTATGCTCTATCTTGGCAGATGAAATACGTGCCCTTAGCTGCTGAAAATGAGGGGGAGGTCTGAGACGGGTAGACATATGTTTCGGTACAGACACTATTCCCTAGCTGAGCTCTGGGATTTTTGCCATTTCCTTGCAGACATAGGTGACCTTGGTGGGGCACTATCCAGATTGGGGTAGATGTCTTTGCTCGCTGGCTCTCACTTAAGAAAATTCCATACTTTGTTACATTCCATCTACGATAGGCTTCTAGTTCGTCTCTGGGGAGAATTCTATATGTGTCGATATTTTGGCTCATATTTCTGATCCCCACCAGTAATGCCCCGTTGACTGAATTGCTCCCTGTGGAACGTGGGGAATATGGTTCGAGGGAGAATAAAAACAATGTTTGAAATGCCCACAAAGATCCGTAGTAACTAAAAGGTAGGACAAAATACGGGATACCCTTATCAGTCGTGTGTGGCATAGGTCCACATACCCAGCAATTTGTCGTGTTTATTACAACCTGGTGCTGGTGAAGAAGTTGAATGAATGAGTTATTAATAAACTCCAATCTCCTAGCTGACTCATGTTCAGGAAGGGGTTGAAAAGAATGTGCAGAAACAGTAGGAGGAGGTATGGGCGATGTAGTCGGGGCAAAGGACACTTGTAAAGAAAACAGTGTGTAACCTATTAAAAACATCATTGTACTCAGTAATAGGAAAATGCATAATAATAGAAAACTTTTTCTTGTCACCAATCCACATATTTTCGTTTTAAAATTTACAGGTTTGGCAGGTCTCTCCATGTTGAAAAACTCCATCCTCTATGTTGCTGCCCGCGGTGGGAGGTTGCTTCTGTCAAGGAGGGCCTCTGTTCAGTCCAGGGTAATTCCCTTAGACCAACCAGAACTGTAGACCAAATCGTCTCCAGCTGCGCTCCAAAGACTGCTTCAACCGCGGCCTTAGCAGCAGAACCCGGATGGCGGTTCGAAAAAAACAAAAATGAGCAAGTTTCTCGGGTGGAGAGAGCTGCGTTTTCAAAAATAGTTCTTAAAGGGAAAAAAATGCTTATTAGTTTATTTTTTATTAGTTCGTATTTCTCGGCCTCAGATTATACCGTCTCTTTCCCGGTATTGTATGATCTTGAAACAGAGCTTCAGGTTCTGAGGTATCCAATCGAGCTGATGATGGCACAGCTGCTTGTAGCAAATTGTCACTTTCTGTCTCCGTAATTGTTCCTTTTACACAAGCATCACTGAAAGGGATGAATCTTGGTACGGATTCTGTCTCTGAGTCAGCGATACCCTCCTGGACCCACCGGTCATAAGGCAAAGGCAGCGGGACCCGTTTAGTGTGGGTCCCGTGTATCTAATTTTTCTTTCCCTCCACTCGGACGGCAGATCTCGTCGAGAGAAGGACCAAATGAGGACCGGTCCACATGGGCTGGTCGTTTCTTGTCCTTTGGAAATTTTTCACGAGGACATATGTTCCAGGATCAATAGGGTGTCCTGGAGTTTCAGAGGCTTGAGGCAGTGAGTCGTGAACCTGTTGGTGTAAAACACGCAATTTAGCCGTCAAATCATACAAGTAGTCAAGCAAAACAGGATATTGTATTTCGCTAAATTCGGTGGGTTTGGGTACTCCCCATATGTTGGCCGGACGGCCAAAGACAATTTCATAAGGGCCAAGTTTTACTCTGGAATGCACTGTCATTCTGGTGGATAGGAGCGCTAAGGGCAGAGCATCAGGCCATTTAAGACCAGTGCTCTCTTGGATCTTGGCTAATTTTAGTTTTAGGGTGCCGTTGTAGCATTCTACTAATCCAGCTGATTGGGGGTGGTTTGCAGCGTGGAACTTTTGTCGGATGCCTAGCCCTTCACACACTACTTTCATCACTCGTCCCACAAATTCACTCCCGTTGTCACTCCAGACCATTCTAGGCATTCCAAACCTAGGGAAGAATTCTTTCACAAGGGCTTTCGCTGTGGACAAGGCAGTGTTGTCCTTTAGGGGATATGCTTCTACCCATCTGGAGAAGGCGCAAACAACAACGAGTACGTATTTTAAGTTGTTGCACCTCTCCATGTGTATGAAATCTAGCTGCAAAACCTCGAACGGATACGTAGGAGGTGCAAAGTGACCAGCTGGAGTTGGGGTTCCCTTGCCAGGATTGTGTTTCAGACATATCATGCAATGTTTAACTACATTCTCCGCACACTTAGGTATTCCAGCATTCTGCCATACCGGGGCCAACAACTTGCAAATTCCTTTCACACTGATATGGGCCATTCCATGGGCCATTGTAACAACTGCAGGCACGTACGCATCTGGTAGCAACCATCTCTGATGCTCTGACAATTCGACCCAACAACCATTTGCATCCATTCTGCCCGTACTTTCTTTCCACATGTTCAACTCTTCCTCTGTAGCCTCAGATTGAATCGATTTCACACTCTCTATTGTGTCCTTACACATTCCAACATCACCTATCCATCTGGCAGGGCCTGCAACATACATTCGGCTCGTTACATTTCCTGCCGTTTCTTTCGCGACTTCGTCAGCAAATGCATTTCCACGACCAACATCGTCAGTCACCCTCTTGTGAGCGCTACATTTTACAATCGCCACTTGCAGAGGCAAAGTCAGTGATTCAAGAAGCTCATTCACCAACTGACCATGCTGGATCTTTGTGCCATGCAACGTCAGGAACCCACGTTCACGCCACAATCGTCCAAAACTATGGGCCACACCAAACGCATACTGACTGTCCGTGTACACATTCACTTTCATTCCTTTCGACAACACACACGCTCTTGTAAGTGCAACCAATTCCGCAGCCTGAGCTGAGTTAAATGGAATACGTGCACTTTCAACGACTGTATGCAAGGTGGTGACAGCATATGCTGCAGTCGTGTCACCATTCGGAAGCTTGAAGCATGAACCATCCACCCATAAGGTACCATCACATTCAGCAAGAGGAGTATCTTGGAGGTCTATTCTCCCTTTTGTTTCTTCTTCTGTTCTATGAAAACAGTCATGCTGTTCCTCAGCATTCTCGGTCTCAACTGGGATTGGTAGTAATGTGGCGGGGTTTAGTGTATGTCATGGCCGGATTTTCTGATTAGATGGGATCAGCCCCTAGGGGCCCCTCCAACCCAGCCAGAACGTAACCACATCCCTCCTCAGGACCATCTATCCAGGCACCTGGGTACCTACCTGAGGATGGGGAACTCGCAATATACAAGCTCATATTATTAGAAACACCACTAAATCTATAGGGATACTAAGAATACTCACTGATTACCTTATAGTCTCGCGGCCACTCAGACCCAGACTAATCTACCCCAGGGCAGATATGACACACAATCCGGTGCGTCTACACATGGGCCTGCAGAACCCAATGCTCTCTTTTCCAAACGGTTCGCAATCCGGCAAACCTCCACGCCAGTCATCCCCCCTGACGCTCTCACTTACACAAGCCACAATCCTGTGGGTATCCACGCTGGTAATCCAACCCAGCGTTCTCACTAACGCCACATATCAACGACGACCACATTCCTATGAACACCTTCAGTTATATGTTGGGGAAGTCTCTCTCTCTCCCTATTCACTAAGGGCTTGCTACTACAATATTAGGAGTTAGCCAATTAATATAATGTACCTCTTATTCTTGGCATCATAGGTCCACTCGCTCCCTATTTATGTGATCACCACTTACCTGATTGGGGTTACTCATCCATTCATGTAAACACTAAACACCTAGGAGATACATTTACCTGGATTGAACAAGAATACAAGGCACATGGCAGTTTGCTACAAACTGGGGTTTTATTAGAACAATATAAACACCTACACAGATCTGTAACTGGCAAAGACTATAGATAGAACACACCACTGAAAGGGAAAAGATTAGACATACAATAGCCTAGGGAATAAGGACAAGATTAAGATGCAAGTGTAAAGTAAACTAATGTGATGAAATTGATATCACCTGATTAGTGTGAAGTCTTGTTCTAGCTGTCATCTGGGTTCCTCTCTCGTCTGTGCCTTGGCTCATCTCAGACTCTCTCTCTCTCCTGCACTCTTGGATACACCTCTGCGCTGATCACTTTGCACTGGACTCCTCTCCCCCACGAACTGTCTCCACCTTCCAGCTTCAATCTAATGGTTCCTGCCGCTCTAATGCTTTTCATTCCACTAGCTTGTTCACTCTGTCTCTGCGCCAATGTCCAATTAACTCCATCTGCTCCCGCAGGTTAGTCCACGATCTCTCCTCCGTCTCTTCTAAAAGGCATTACTTCAGACTCCAGCTATTCACACCTCCTCCTGATAAGTAACTGCTTCTGACTGCTTCCTTCAGTTCCAGCTCACTATTCAACTCCGCTCTCTCCAGCTTGAACCCTCTCTCTCTGCCAACTCCACTCGACTGCTTACCACTCCTCCACCTCAACACGACTGACTGGCTCCGCCACCTCCACTCGACTGACTGACTCCGCCTCTGCACTTCACTGATATAGAATGCTGTTTCCTCATGGAAAGTTCCAGCCAGCAGCTTCCTCCCACCAATCCCATGCACCAGGCTCCTTGCGCTAGACGCTCCCACAGTGACCAGTCTGCTTGTTTCGTCTAGAGACCTGAGCCCGGGAACAATTCCTGATTAGATTCAGCTCTGGCCGGTTCTCTCCGGTTCGCTTAGGGCGAACAACAGCTTTAACTATAAACTTTACCTTTACTCTAAAACGCCTCTCAGCTCCATCAAGATGGAGTCCCTCTAGTTTTAGGCCTGTAGGCCTGAAAGGAATGAAATACCCCTTAGCTCTGCCAGAATACCTACATAAACCATACCAATGTGTCAAGTATGTCAAAGCCAATAGGCAATAGACAGGTTAGAGTCAAGAATAAGGGATCTATCATCATATTAAGCAGCTATCCTCTTCTAGGTCTGGAAGAAAGGGCTTAAAAGGGCCAACACAAGCTAAGAATACCTATCCTAGATGTGAGCAAGACTAAGATCTATATCACTGCTAAATAGAGCCAAGAACTCTGCCATTACATTCCACCCTTAGATCCTTATCTTGCGAACATCTATAAACAACAACATCCATATAAACAAACATCAACACAATCTATCAACAAATCAAAAACTAAAAAACTCTCTAAAAAGAATGACAACTTAAGGAAATTCCACCTGAAACTCGATTGTAGGGAATACAAACCTAACAACCAACTGAAAACAAATCAAAGCACCCTTGACTTGAATGCTGAAACATATCTGAGATTGGATCTGATAACAACAGAAACTAACAAAAGCATCCTCAAACTAAATGTGCCTCAACTTCTAGTGATAACTGATGAAGTCTAGTGATGTAGGGACTTATGTGTTGAAGGAAAACAGCAAGGGGCCTAAATGGGGCCTACCTACTTCGGACAACTTAAGAACTAAATGTGTTTCAACTTCTAATGAAAAAACAACAAAGGGCCTAAATGAGGCCTACCTACTATGGTCAACTTAAGCTAATGATGACACATGAAATCTATTGGTGTAGGGGCTTGTTTGTGGGATGAAAATAACAATGGGCCTAAATGAGGCCTACCTACTATGGTCAATTTAAGGAAACATTTTGGTGAAATCTGAGAAATAGACATGACAAATTATTTTCAAGGTCTGGGCAAACATTAATACATAATCATACTAAAAGACACACCTCCCAGGACAACTAAAGTCTAGGGTAACCACCCTTTGATCAATCAAGGTGAAAATGTAATAACAGTAAAAGACAACCCCATTTCTACAAGATAGCTGGTGTATATATATAACACCTAGTTTCTTCACACTGTGGAACACATGTGTGCACCACCATTCTTTTTTTTCTTTTTCTCTTCATACATATTTTTTTTTTTAAAGTGAGGCCTGTTCATAGTGATCGCAAAGAAAAACATGGGAATAATGCAGGCCAAGGAATTATATAAGAAAATCCTTTTGCAGGAAATCGCAAATTAAAAAAAAAAGTGTCTTGGTATATTTTTTCAAAAAAAAAAATAAATTATAAGTCCAATGTCAATTTTGGGACATCAGTGTAGGTCACCACCCGGCATCTTCGGTATCTGGACACTTCCTCCGATGCGGCCATCCACCACCCTTCCGGTCTGGTCTGGTCTGGTTCCATCTTCCAAAAATAACAAACTAACATAAAAACATGAAAGTAAAAAACTAAAATAAGAAAGGAAGTGGGGGGGGGGCCGACCCAAGCACCAACACCACAACCCAGCAATCCTAGGACAAGAAAACAAGTATCATTATTCTTGCAAAATAAAATTTTCTATTTAAAAAGCACCCCGGGTGCCTTTCATTATTGAAAAGAAAATATCCCATTTAATTAAAAACATTCAAAATCTAATTTTGAAGGACATTCAGAATGGTCTAATCATACCCTAATCCTCTGTGAGACAGCCCCTCCCTTCAGAATACGCAGGAGCCAGGCTACAGTGTGAAGTAATTTGAATCACTGCCAAATGATTAATTCATAGCAGGAGCAGGGCGCTGCAAGCCTCCCTTTCCCTGATCAGGGAAGCCCGCCCAGGCCTACTGTATCTAACTAACTCCAAGGGCCAAGAGTCTGCAAGAATCCCTTATCAGCAGGCAATGAAGCTGCCTGCGTCGACAGCCAGGAAGAGCGAGTTCACCCCTCCCTTACATAAACATTCCGTCCGCAGAACAAAATTGGATTATGGCCAATCATAGACAGGCCGTGTTCGGAGCCCGCAGAGGAAAAAAACTGTCTTCACAAACCAGCTGGTCTACCAAGGTCGACAAACAAATTCCTTTGGAAACTGTTCCCAGGCTTGATTTCTCTAACTAACGAAAGCTAGTATTTTAAAAAAAAAACAATTCTGTTACAATGTACTGCTACTTAAAAGCTCCACTTTCTAAAAAGACTTTTGTCTAACTAATTCAGCTAAAAGCAAGACATTAGAAACGTGAGCAGTTATTGAGCATGCAGATCAACATACAAAAAGGGACAATTTACTTCTGCACACAAGATTATGCATTCTGCATTTGAAAAAACGAATTATCATGGACTATTGGGTTTAATATTTCTCTGCACATATATCTATCAGGCAGCATGTTTATCGTGCAAGGTATTAAAAACATATATTGTCAGCTGTTGAAAGAGAAATAATTTTAAAACAACATAAAATGCAGACACATTTCACCATTGTATTTTGTTCAACCAGGGACAACATGTAAATATGCATTACAGCGTAATTTATAGCGCAAACTTTTCAATTTAACCTAATAAAAGGGCCACATTCAGATATTATCAAACAGCCATTTATTTTCTAACTGAGTTGGTTAACTTACCAATGCCGGTTTTGCTGCATGCAGTCACATTAGAAAAAAAAAAAAAAGGTTCAGTTTGCATTTGGGAAAATAATAATGAGAACACATTTATCTTAAAAGCACACGGTTGCCTTTCACTAATTAAAAGCACATGTTACCATGCACTGTCGGGCAAGATTGATTATTCTCAACCTGTGATCATTGCAAAACATCGGCCAGCACATTCCTTTCTAGATGGAAAACCCTCAAAGAAATAATTAATGAAAACAGCCCGTAGCATGCATTCTAACGGGCCACCACCTTAACATTTTACTCATTTTAAATCATGCATTCAAAAATAATTCTCCACACGTCTGTGGATGCATATTAAGAAGCAAATTTAAAAGAACACAGCTCTCTCCGTGCAAACCCTTATCTCAGTCCGACTGGTTGATTTATAACCGACCGACCCCTAAGAGTCAGACACATGAAGTCATCAGTTCCAAGGCAAACCCACACAAATTCGTAGACGCATTTAACAGAGCCCTTCGCAAAGCACAAGATGGTACCTTTCCGTCAAGAAGCTGACAAAGCACGTAGGCAGACCCAGGAACCAGTAAAAGTCAAAATCAAACCACAAATAATCCACTGACTTTTATAGTCAGGTCAGATAACCATGCGTGTTAACAGCATGTTAAAAATAAAGACTGCCATCTCAATTCAAGATATTAACCCTTTGGCAGCTCAAGCACAATCATTCCCCAATGTCCATGGATACATGGGAAAGTCATGAGCACATCTCTTCACGTTTACAGATAACACGTACACACATTTTCAAAACGTTATCCCCAAGCACCCGAGAGAGATCCAGCTCTCTCCTGCCTAACGTAATGATAACATGCCCTGTCCAAGCCATGACCACATGGCGCTATTCACAAGCCATATTTACAAGACAAACTCTTCACAAACAATATATCCAAGGCGCAATTCACAAGGAACACAGCAGATCAACATGAGAACATGCACCTCACAAGCCACAATAACATGGCGCTATTCACAAGCCATATTTACAAGGAGCAATATGTAAAGAACTCCACAAATCATATAACAATGAACACATTTCACATTGCACAGCATAAGCAGATGCAGCAAGCAATTTAATGGACAATTTAAAAGCATTATTTACACACATGTATACAATTGGACCATCACAAAGATGTAACTGGCTCCCTCATGTAATGCCATCCTTCAACCCTGACAGTTTAAACACCAAGATGAAAACCATTCCTTCCACCCTGAATAAACCAAATGCCATGATGTAATGCAATCTCCTCCCGCTGCAACTGTTCAAGCCCATAGGTCACACAGGCTACATAAACTGCCAAACTACGCCAGATGAAACTGGCGTTCAGGGCACTCCCTCACAACACATGGGAAACTATCCAAGCACATGGCCAGGCACACAGGATAGGTAAGCAGTTCGTGACGCCAGATGTCATGGCCGGATTTTCTGATTAGATGGGATCAGCCCCTAGGGGCCCCTCCAACCCAGCCAGAACGTAACCACATCCCTCCTCAGGACCATCTATCCAGGCACCTGGGTACCTACCTGAGGATGGGGAACTCGCAATATACAAGCTCATATTATTAGAAACACCACTAAATCTATAGGGATACTAAGAATACTTACTGATTACCTTATAGTCTCGCGGCCACTCAGACCCAGACTAATCTACCCCAGGGCAGATATGACACACAATCCGGTGCGTCTACACATGGGCCTGCAGAACCCAATGCTCTCTTTTCCAAACGGTTCGCAATCCGGCAAACCTCCACGCCAGTCATCCCCCTGACGCTCTCACTTACACAAGCCACAATCCTGTGGGTATCCACGCTGGTAATCTAACCCAGCGTTCTCACTAACGCCGCATATCAACGACGACCACATTCCTATGAACACCTTCAGTTATATGTTGGGGAAGTCTCTCTCTCTCCCTATTCACTAAGGGCTTGCTACTACAATATTAGGAGTTAGCCAATTAATATAATGTACCTCTTATTCTTGGCATCATAGGTCCACTCGCTCCCTATTTATGTGAACACCACTTACCTGATTGGGGTTACTCATCCATTCATGTAAACACTAAACACCTAGGAGATACATTTACCTGGATTGAACAAGAATACAAGGCACATGGCAGTTTGCTACAAACTGGGGTTTTATTAGAACAATATAAACACCTACACAGATCTGTAACTGGCAAAGACTATAGATAGAGCACACCGCTGAAAGGGAAAAGATTAGACATACAATAGCCTAGGGAATAAGGACAAGATTAAGATGCAAGTGTAAAGTAAACTAATGTGATGAAATTGATATCACCTGATTAGTGTGAAGTCTTGTTCTAGCTGTCATCTGGGTTCCTCTCTCGTCTGTGCCTTGGCTCATCTCAGACTCTCTCTCTCTCCTGCACTCTTGGATACACCTCTGCGCTGATCACTTTGCACTGGACTCCTCTCCCCCACGAACTGTCTCCACCTTCCAGCTTCAATCTAATGGTTCCTGCCGCTCTAATGCTTTTCATTCCCATAGCTTGTTCACTCTGTCTCTGCGCCAATGTCCAATTAACTCCATCTGCTCCCGCAGGTTAGTCCATGATCTCTCCTCCGTCTCTTCTAAAAGGCATTACTTCAGACTCCAGCTATTCACACCTCCTCCTGATAAGTAACTGCTTCTGACTGCTTCCTTCAGTTCCAGCTCACTATTCAACTCCGCTCTCTCCAGCTTGAACCCTCTCTCTCTGCCAACTCCACTCGACTGCTTACCACTCCTCCACCTCAACACGACTGACTGGCTCCGCCACCTCCACTCGACTGACTGACTCCGCCTCTGCACTTCACTGATATAGAATGCTGTTTCCTCATGGAAAGTTCCAGCCAGCAGCTTCCTCCCACCAATCCCATGCACCAGGCTCCTTGCGCTAGACGCTCCCACAGTGACCAGTCTGCTTGTTTCGTCTAGAGACCTGAGCCCGGGAACAATTCCTGATTAGATTCAGCTCTGGCCGGTTCTCTCTGGTTCGCTTAGGGTGAACAACAGCTTTAACTATAAACTTTACCTTTACTCTAAAAAGCCTCTCAGCTCCATCAAGATGGAGTCCCTCTAGTTTTAGGCCTGTAGGCCTGAAAGGAATGAAATACCCCTTAGCTCTGCCAGAATACCTACATAAACCATACCAATGTGTCAAGTATGTCAAAGCCAATAGGCAATAGACAGGTTAGAGTCAAGAATAAGGGATCTATCATCATATTAAGCAGCTATCCTCTTCTAGGTCTGGAAGAAAGGGCTTAAAAGGGCCAACACAAGCTAAGAATACCTATCCTAGATGTGAGCAAGACTAAGATCTATATCACTGCTAAATAGAGCCAAGAACTCTGCCATTACAGTGTACCACATCTTTTAATGTGAACATGGCTCGCTAACAAAGTTAGTTCGTAACCCGACAATCGAGCACTAGTTAAGTGCTGTGTCTTGGTTCTGTTCAATAGCGTGTCCACTGCGTGTGGAACCATAACCACTAACGTGTTATTCATCACCAAACCAGCAGACTGTCGAATAGAAACAGCTGCTGCGGCTGTGGCTCTCAGACAACTCGGCAATGCCCTAGCTACCGGATCCAAAGTCGGTGAAAAATATGCACATGGACGCTGCTTATCTCCAAACAACTGTGTCAACACTGATAATGCACAACCCTCTTGCTCATGGACATATAATGTAAAGGGCTTACTGTAGTTGGGGGTACCCAACACAGGAGCCGAACATAATGCTGTGCGCAATTCAGAGAAACTTTTCTGACACTCTTCGGACCAAGGCACGGGATTGGGTGTATCTTTACATGTTAATGCCACCAATGGTTTGGCCAGTAAAGAAAAATTTGGAATCCACTGTCTACAGTACGATGTAATACCCAAGAAAGCACGCACTTCTCTCTGTGTTTTTGGCACACTTAATTTTGCTATTGCCTGGATTCTTTCTGGGGTCAGTTTCCTTCCCTCCTTCGATAAGAGATGACCTAAGTAGGTCACTTCTTGTCGACAATATTGTAATTTAGACAGGGACACCTTGTGATGCAGATCACACAAATGACGCAATAATGACAATGTGGCTTTTTTTACATATTTCCTCAGAGTCTGCAGCGATAAGCAAGTCGTCTACATACTGAATGAGGGTAGCACCTTCAGGTAAGACAATCGTATCAAGCTGTGTTTTTAGAGCTTGACTATATATTGATGGACTTTCACAGTAGCCCTGGGGAGTGCGCTTAAAGCGGAAACTTCGTCCTCCTAAACTGAAGCCAAAAATATCCCTACTTTCCTCAGCAATTGGGATGCTGAAGAAAGCATTCTTCAAATCAATCACCGAAAACCACGTTGCAGAGGCTGGAATCATAGTCAACAGAGCAGTAATGTCAGAAACAACTGGAAATTGTGGCACTACTATTTTATTCACCTCTCTAAGGTCAATCACAAATCTATACACAGGTGGCTGAGATGGGTCAGTTCGTTTCAAAACAGGCAGAACAGGACTATTGCAAACGTTGCCTCTTGTCTCTTCAATCACATCTTTTTCAATCAAATTGTGAATGATCGCTAATAACGCTTTCTCACCTTCACTGGAGATCTTGTATTGGGGAATGCGAGGCATTCTAACATTGGCCCTCAATGTTACAACATATGGTGGTATTTCCAAGAGACCCACATCGTTAGGACCAGTAGCCCAAAGAATATTAGGTAGAGACAGCAATTCTGCCGGGATTTTATCTTTCGACAAATACATTGGAGAAACCACTTTCTTACCTAGTGTGAGTTGTACTCCCGAGGGAGAGCAGTACAGAGTCGCATACAATCTTTTTAGCAGGTCTAATCCCAACAAATTTTCACCACAACCTGTTGTCAAAATAAGAGGTGCTTCCAATTCACAAGGACCAACAGACAGGGACATGGGACATGAAATCGGGTTCCTAACCGGGGCGCCAGAAAAACCTACAGAAACATTCATTTCGCCAGACAAAGGTGCGCCAGGGAGTTTTGAGTGCATCATAGAACTCTTTGTAGCACCAGTATCCAACAGAAAAGGTTCAGACACACCTGATGTAATCACCTCCACATATGGCCCACTCTGATCTACTGGAACTGAAACAACTCCCTCTCTTTGTCCATGGCTGTCCTAGCAATCATTACCTCCGGTCCAATAATAATCATCAGCATAATACTGAGCTGTCCTACCAGATGTGTTATTCAGCTGGTCAAACTTATTCATAGAATCCTGAGGCGGAAAGGAGCGTGCATTCTGAGGGATGTTTCCACGTCCTCTACCTCTAGGTGTTTGCTGAACACCCCTACCTCTTGTACCAGAAACACCATTCATGCGTTGTAATAAAACGGGACAGTTATTCTTATAATGACCCTCTTCCTTGCAATACGCACACTGATTGGGCCCATATGGTAAACGTTGTTGGGGAAACTCTTTTCTTTGCGAGTTCCCCGAATACTGTTGAGGCTGCTGGTAATTATTCTGATAGTTATTTTGACTACCATTATTCTGACCATTACCGCCACGTGGCGGATATGCTTGCTGTAATAAGACCTTCGTTTTCAACTCCTTAGTTTTCTTTTCTGCTCTATCTTTCTCATCTTTGTCTCTATTTTCGTAATATTGCGCAGTAGCCAATATCTGTGCTGAAGAGGAAACTGCCCATGAACTCTCTGAATCTTTCAACTTCTTACACAACTCTGGAAGCAGATTGTGCACGAATTTATCGACGAACAGTCGCTGACCACCTTCTGTGCTCATATCTTGACCACTGTGGTCAACAAACGTTTCTTCAAACCTGGTGAAGAAATCAGACACCGTTTCATCTCTCTTCTGCTTACACGCAGACAACTTATCCCAATTTACACGCAACGCAGGCATCATCGTCTTCATGTAATCGATGATCTTACTAGGGAGCTCAGTAATCAAATCTTCGGGCTTGGCGCCGCCTACTTGCCTATTGTCAGCATCTCTAAGGTTAACCCATGTATCACCTAATTCAACCACATGATCTGTGTGATGAATCTTACTCCAAATAGGTTGTGGAACAACATTGCCAAACAACATGTCGATGTCTGCCAAATTCATAATACACGAACCCACAGTCTGAGTCAACTCTTTATAGTACCCTGCTGGGTTTTTGCGTGGATCAGGCAAAGACTGCTTAATTGCTAACACTTCTGCACGTTTCCAGGGGACATGCACCCAAACACGTTGGAAATGAGCCGGTACAGCTGGTGGATTATTGGCCGGACCAGCGGCCACTGCTTCCTTCCATACAGGAGGAACCTCTCTCATTGGGTACTGTCCTTTTCTCTTAACGGATGAATCTTGTTCAAACAACGACTGAGAAACACCCTCATTCCTAAATGACAGTAATGTTGCAACTGCTTTGTCTACATCGGAACCCACAATCGTACCTTTTGCAAACTCAAACCGGACGTGACACAACTCAGACGGAATGGGCTTCAAATCATTTTCCTCCAAATCCTCATAAAGAAAAGTACACATTGTATCAAAGACATACCTCTGCTTCGATGCTTCCCATTGGCGGAAAACATCCATAACAGACTCTAAGTCATATCTTGCAGGGTCGTTAATCCATTTACCCGCAAGACGATCTAATATTTCTTTCTCTCTAGAATCAGGCAGTTGACTACGTAACTGCGTGCGTTCCAAATCAGGGGTCGTACTATGTGACCCAAAGAAAGGAGAGAAAAGACTAGCAACAGTGTTTGTCATTCTCTGTCGAACCGAAAGAGAGGTCGACAGGACAGGAGATAAAGCAGATTGAGAAGAAGCTAAGGGAGAAGTGGTAGCAGAGGAGGTGGCAAGAACAGGTGAATAAGTCGCAGGAGGTAGAGACGGAGCAGGTAGCAAAGTTGGTGGCCCTTGAGGAGGCTGCACCGGAGGAACAGGAGCCAGCTGAAGAGTAGCTGGTGGGTGCTGTGGAGGAACAGGAGGCACAACAACCATGGGTTGTATAACTAGAGGTTGTGGAGGTGCGGTAGCATTTTGCGCATATGGGGGTGGTGAACTTAAACTGCTACACACGCCGCTGGCCAGACCGACGACCGACGAGGCACCACGGCCCACAGGAGCTGTTCCACTTCAAGTCCGCGATCATTTGCGCATGCGCACCACTGACCCCCTAATATACTGACACATTATCAGTGTACGCTGCACCGTTTGGAGGGGTCTTCTTTTGACACTGTTCAAGCAGGACAGGCACGACGCGGCGCAGCCACGAAAGGAACATTGGGACACGCCGATACGAACTGTTCTGTTTCGTTTGCTGAATTCATGGTTTAGTTCTAAAAAAATTGTAAAATAAGACGTCACTTATGAAACTGTTTATTTGCTGAACGAAAGTAATGTGACCATAATACCTGAAGTCTAACATGCTAGAGACAAGTGGGGCGCCACAGCACACCCTCCCCTGCAGACCTTCACCCTTACGATCTTCCGCTTTTTTGCAGCCGGCCCGCAGGGTTGTAGGCTTTGCTATGTGTACTGCACTTTTGAACACTAATAAACGCCTTACAAAAAAAAAAAAAAATGGGGGTGGTGAACTTAACAAATGCGACATTAGAGGATCTTTTTCGCGCTCTTTTGCTGCTTCTTGCTGAAGAGGCGGCAAAACTGGATAACATTTATCTATTACCATTTTACGTTGCCTGTGCAACTGCTCGCTCATCTGTTCTTCTTCATTGTCTTTATGCTGCCTGGCAGCTTGCATTATCGAAATACCCCTTTCTCTCTTAATCCTCTTCTCTAATTTAATTTCTTTTTGTTTGGCCTCCTTACGCCATAGGCGGAAAGAGTCAAACATTGCCGGCCGGGCTTTCCTCTTGAAAAGTTTAACTTCGAGATTATCTAGGATTTCCGTATCAAAACTACCATATTGGGGCCATTTTAAAACACCATCCTTTCAGGTGTATTTGATCCACACTTCATTGTATGTGATGGGGCCTACCCCATGTTTCACATAAAGTTCATATGTTGGAGTTCCAATCGGAGGAACCGGACACGAGTCCTCCAATCGGGAATCCCTATTATTGCAACCAAGGCAAAACAAATTTCCAAGTCTGCTAAGACCAGGCATCTTCGCTCACTAGTCTAGCTCCAAACTTCAAAGGATTATCGATTACGATATTTCTCGTGAATACACGAGTCCTTCGGTTTTGGTGCTTGCAAGTACCAATACAAAACGGTCCAAAAGGGACACCAAACAAACTAAGGACTGGGAGGCGCTCCACTTATACTTTTTTTGTTTTTTTTTTTAATTTTTAAAACCTTTATTTGAAAAAGTGCACACAGCTATTCAGCCTAACATCCCGGAGGCAAGGCAGCATCGTGAAGCAGGAGTGCAATAGTGCAAGAGCATGTGACACAGTATCATGAAGGTTGTTTTTATATTTTATGAGAAAAGGAACAATAGAACAAAGAAAGAGGAAGACGCCAAAGGCGTCGAAGAGTGGCAATGGAGCAGGGAAAGCCTTAGAAGTGCCAGAGCGGGGCAGGGAACAGCTTACACTGTAGCACAAATACAGAAGAGTAGAGCAGGATAGGGGGGGGGGGGGGAGGAAGAACAGGATTTAGCAGTATATCATAAAACAGTTGGTGTCACAGGTTATGGCGACAAATGTTCCTCCAAAGAGACAGGTTCAGGGGGCAAGCAAATCTCTCCCCTGTAAGCATTCCAGGCCCCCCACACTTTCGACCACTTTCTGGACTTACCCCTGGCAACATAGACTGTCTTTTCCCTAAACATACACCAATCCATGTTGGCTTTCCATTGTACCACCAGGGGAGCCGTCACTGCCCCCCATTTCTGTGCAATATCGCGTTTAGCGTTGCCAAGGGTCACCCACTGCGTCTGAGCCACATTGTGATCGGACGGCTCCCAGATGTTAAGGAGGCATCTCCTAGCCTCCGCAGCCGCCACTACCCCAGTCACCTCGTCCATAATCCGATGCACCCGTCTCCAGTAGGAAGCTATGACGGGGCACTCCCAGAGAATGTGCAGAAAAGTAGCAGAAGCGCCACAGCCACGGCGACAAAGCCCATCGGTCGAGTAGCACATATGTACAAGCCGGGTGCCAGTCACGTACACTCTGTGTAAGATCTTAAACTGCACCAGCCGAAGACGAGAGGAAATGGCAACCTCCTTAGGGGAGGACACAGCACTCTGCCAGTCATCGTCGATCTCCAGGCCATCACGCACCCATGGCTCCCGCACACCGAGGAGGAGGTCAGTGCGAACATTAATCAGTTTCTTATACGACAGTGAGATGGCACTGTCAGGCATATGGTCGTCCAACACTCTGTCGTCCAGCGGGGAGCTCTCTGGGATCGCCCCCTCTGCCGGCTTAGCAGAAAGCAGCGCGTGTCGCAGCTGGGCGTACCGGAAGAACTCCGTGTCGCCCAGCTGGTGCTCAGGCTGTAGCTGGGAGAAGGTCTTAATCTCGCCCTTAGAGACCATATCGTCCACCCTGGAAATTCCTATGAGGTCCCATTTGTCAAAACCCTTGGTGTGCCATACCCTGCCCAGAATGTCGGAGTCGAACAAAGGGGTTAATCTAGTCAGCCTGCCCTGCCAGCCCTGCGCCTTGGTAATCGTACGCCAGATGTGGATCGCAGTTCTCGTTGGACCCGACATCCGCCCGTCCAGTGACCTCGAATAGAGTGCCCTGTAGTAGTTGCCGCCACCCAAAAGCCACCTGTCCATGGCGTATCCGGGGTTGTTTCCCGGGCCGTAGAAACCATGATTGATAGCCGCCAACTGGGAGGCCCAGTAATATCTGCGCACATCCGGCAGTGCAATACCACCGTCGTACCACGGAAGCGTGAGCTTCGTGATGGCGACGCGGGGGCGACCATCCCAGAGCAAGGCACGTTGAAGGCTCTCAATCTCCCGAAAATAGCGAGCGGGAACCGGATCCTGCGTATTCTGCAGGGCGTACAAAAACCTGGGCAAAGACATCATCTTAAATAATGCCGCGCGACCAAGTAAAGAGAGTGGGAGCTTGCGCCAACCCTCCACATCACGCCGGAGGCGCTGAAGAGGGGGAAGCAAGTTGTGGTCATATCTCACCCTCGCATTACCGGAGATGTAAATCCCCAAATACTTAAAGCCCTGGCTGGCCACCTGGATGTTGCAGCCTCTAGGGAGGCGTGGTGTGTCCCCCTTCAGTACGTATAGGAAGGACTTAGCCCAGTTAATAACGAGGCCAGAGTACCTGCCAAAAAGCCGAAGTACATCGCATGCCACTATGAGTGACTTGCAAGGGGAAGTGAGGTAGAGCAGAATGTCATCAGCATAGAGAGATATTCTATCCTCAAAACCAAGGGCCCAGCTTATGCCATGCAGATCCGGATGTGTGCGCATCGTGGCCGCGAGCGGCTCAAGAGCGAGCGCAAACAGGAGAGGTGACAAGGGGCAACCCTGTCTAGTGCCTCTATGCAGGGCGAAAGATGCCGAGATGCGGCCGTTGACGGCAACGTTAGCCAGCGGTTCAGCATAAAGGAGTTTTACCCAGGCAATGAACACCGGGCCAAAACCGAGCTTCGACAACACCGCCCAGAGGTAGCTCCATTCGAGAGAATCAAAAGCCATCGTGGCGTCCAAGGAAGCAAAGACCGCCGGCTTCTCCAGGGTGTGATCCCTGGACATGGCACTGTGGAGTCTACGCAGGTTAAGGGCAGTGTTGCGATGAGGAATAAAGCTCGACTGGTCCGGGTGCACTAAGTCGCCAATAACCCCAATCAAACGATTGACGAGTAGCTTGGCGAGAATCTTAGGCTCGGCATTGAGGAGAGAGATGGGCCGATAAGAGCGACACAGATCTCTCGGCTTCCCTTCCTTATGGATGACCACAATGGTGGCCAACCTCTGGTCCAGGGGAAGTAGGCCGGCGTCCCGCGCTTCCAGGAACATGTTACGCAGGTGCGGGGAAACCACATCCGGCCTGACCTTATAAAGCTCAACCGGGATGCCATTGGGGCCCGACGCCTTGCCCGATCGCAATGAGCGAATTGCAAGGGCAATCTCATCAACTGAGATGTCCCTGTCCAAGTCATCGCGTTCCTCGTCTGAAAGACAGGGAAGCTCAACTGTCAAGAGAAGCTCTGTCGAATCGGTCTCAGACCGGTCCGAAACAGATGTGTAGACACATCGAAAGTAGTCGGCAAAGGACTCGGCAATGGCGCTGGGATCGGAGACGACTACTCCGCCGTCCCCCAAAATCTCGGGTACGACACGACTAGCCATCTCCCTCCTATCCAGCCAGGCTAGCAACTTCCCGGCCTTATCGCCAACGTCGTAGATCCGACCCTGCTGTTCCTTAGCTATAGTAAGGGCAGCATTCGTGGCAAGGTCACGGTATTCCGACTGTTTGAGGGAGAGGTCGTGCAGGAGAATGGGATCGGGGTCTGTCTCCAGTTGGGAGTCTAACTCCATGATTTCCTCCTCGATGTGCACCAAGTCGGCATCCTTGGCTCTACGGGCCTCTGCTATAAGAGCAAAAGCCGCACCCCTCAGGACAGTCTTAAACGCCTCCCATAGAGTCGCGGCCGAGCGAACCGAACCCTCATTCTCAGAAAAGTAGAGGTCGATGGCCTTGGCCAGAAGATTGCGAGTCTTGGGGTTGCGGAAATACCATGGGTTAACGGCCACCGGCCGATCCGACAAAACAATGTCAAAGTCGAAAGAGACCCACATCGGGGAATGGTCAGAAATGCCCCGCGCCAAAAATCGGGCTTCAGAGACAGCAGGCGCATATGCAGCCAATGTGAGAACATAGTCTATCCGAGATAGACTGCCATGGGCGCCGGAATGAAAGGAAAAATGACGGAGCGTGGGATGTAACAGCCGCCAGCTATCCACCAATCCCATAGTCTCAAGGAAAGAGGGCAACCACAGTTGGGAGCCCCGGAGATCTCTAGGCGGATGGCGGTCCAAGGAGCCAGAGCAAACCGAATTGAAATCACCCCCCATTATCAACAAACCAGCAGGCAAATTTAGAATGGCGCCACCAAGGTCTTGGAAAGTGCTAGATTGCAGGCCCGGGGGAACGTAAACTGAAAATAATGTCAAGGCACGCCCTTCCCACAGTCCCGTGACTGCGGCGTAGCGCCCCCTCTCATCTATCAGAGTGACGTCGATCTCAAGAGGAAGGGACGAGCGAACAAGAACCCCCGCCCCCCGAGAGCCCGAAGAGAACCCCGAGTGGGCAACCATTTTGTATCCCTTACGGTTAAGCGCCTTACACGTATTTCCAACCAGATGCGTCTCTTGAAGGAGAACAACATCGGGCATGTGGCATTTAATTAATTGAATCACAACCCCCCTCTTGATACGGTTACCCAACCCGTTAACATTCCAACTGAGTACTCGTAGTTTCTTAGCCCCCATCATCGTGTCGCCAGCCCCCCCCAGCCCCAGCAAACCTCAACAGCCATCGAAACTGAACAGTGTATACAACCCATTGCCTAAGAGATAGAAAGAGAGAAAGATAAACAAACAAACGAACTTTCCCAACACCACCCCCCACCCTGCACCCCTGCAGCAGACTAAAAAGCCCCCCCAACCAGCAGTGTGCCTGTCGCCCCATGAACTAGTCCACAAAAAGTCCCCAAAGGAGTAAGGAATCTCCACAAATCCCTCCCGCCACCCTCCTTGTAAACGACAGGAGAATCATCAACATCGAATTAACATTGGTATTGTCAGTCACAGACAGCAGGGACACCAACCGCCATGATCCGCACAGTAGAAACAAGTCCTAGAGCTCTGAGCCACCAGTTGCGCCTCCGGAGTGCTCGTCCTGTTCTTCCCGGCGTCGTGGCAAGGTGTCCAGCCAGTCGCTTGCATTTTCCGGCACATCAAAGAACAGGGCACCGCTGTCGTGCTCAATCCGGAGTTTGGCAGGGAACAGCATCGAGTATTTAAATCCCATTTCTCTCAGGCGCCGTTTAACACCTGCGAAACTCTGGCGCTGCCTCTGCACGGCCCTAGTAAAATCCGGATAGAAGTGCACCTCAGAGTTCTGGTATTTGAGCGGTCCATGCCGGCTGGACGCCTGAAGGATAACATCCCGGTCTCTAAAGTTGAAGAGATGGGTCTAGGCGCCACACCCGACTTCGGTGGGCCGCCCGGGACCCGATGGGCCCGCTCCACCGAGAAAAAGTTGCTCAAGCCTGAAGGTGCGAGATGCGCCTGCACCAGGTCCTCCACGAAAAGGTCCACTGCCGCCTCCTCCGCTCCCTCCGGTACACCAATAATACGGACATTCTGCCGCCTGGCACGTCCTTCAAAGTCCTCCAGTCTTCTGGAAAATTGGTCGTTGGCCAGTCTCAGGGTCCGGACCTCCGTCTGAAGGTCCGAGACGTCATTGGTTAGGCTGGAGGTCTTGAGATCAAGGGACTTTACTCGGTCGTTAGTTTTCCCCAAGTCAGCCCTGATAAGAGTAAGGTCCACAGCCAGAGTGTCCACCTTGTGAGTCAGGACCTCATGTTGCTTTTGCATTTCTGAGCGAATGCCCGTGATGGCCCCCATAACGTCGCCCAGGGTAGGCTCAGAGCCTTCAGGCGAGCCCGCACGATGAAGGTCCTCAGGGGAGGCCACCACAGTGGGCGAGGTCCGTTGTTGAGCATATAGATCGATTTTGTTTTGCTGCGTTTGGGTCGTCCTACGAACACCTCTGTTCGACGTCCTGTCGGAGTCCCCTCTGCCAGCCATGTTGGGTCCCAGGAGAACAAAGGGCTACTCCGCCCGAACAAGAAACACACGACCAGGGCAGAGACAGCGTCAGTAATCACACCAGGCCAGTGGTAGGCAACTCCGCAGACTCAATCACTCCGTCAGCAGGGACCACAAAAAAAGGGCTTCGCATTCCAATCGTGCGGAGCGTCGGTGAGGGCAGCGACCACCCAGGAGACAATGGTGCATCCCTGGCACGGAGTTCAACTCAACGTAGTTTCGTCTAGGAACCACCAATTTGGAAGCGGAAAGCTGCTCCCGTGTCTGCGACCATTCACCAAGTAGAATCCACTAATGTGGATCAGGATTTCCAACAGGATATTTGCGGAGGGTCGGAGGGTCCGCGGAGCTCCGAGCTTACGCGGCCATCTTGGTTGCCCGCGAAGCTCCTCCCCCGCTCCACTTATACTTAACTGAAATATCGATGACGTCACCAGAAGACTCGTCTATCGTTTCGCTCTACCAAACATCAAGGGTCCAAATCAGGGCGGCAGTCAGGGCAGCAGTCCTTCGTAGCCGTCGGGACGCGGAGAACCTCGCAGCAAAGACCTTCGGAACCACGTCGACATGCAGGGGTCGCTGAAGTGGCTGGCCTTCCTCCGGAATTTTCACACGAAGCTCCTCACGAACCTCTGGCTTGGACCGGTACCGCTGATACCGCCCCACATTGGGCGCCAACTGAGGTACTGGGTTTTTCAGAACCAGTACTGATCCGGTAACCCAGCGGTGTCAGGGATAACACCCGTAGACCTCGAGTACTTTCCTGATTCAAACCACAGAAACACGAGTCTTCTAGGTAAAATCAAGGATCAAATTTATTGGCTGCAACCAGGTAACAATCGTCCTAGAAGTACAACAGCATGTATGTTCTCAGGAGACTGCTCCAATGTACAAAGCCTGGTCTCTTCTTTTATACATCTTTTTAGGCTTCAGGAAACATTCTTAAGTTTACGGTGCAAACATTCTAGAATTTACAGTGGGCTATTCACATATTTTCATTACAAGAGAAAAAGTAGAGTCATGGTGACATGTATACATTTAGTGTGTCCAGTTCGTGATCAATTACCCGGCCAGGCCCAACATTTCCATCAGATATCGGTGTACCCTCAATAAAACCGGGCTCCTCCTCATCATAAAGAAAAAGAGAAGAAAAGAGCAGAGCCAGGTGTGAGCAAGATTTGGGCAGGGTGTGTGTGCGATGTACGCGATTTATGGCCTGTTGTGTGTTGATGCTATCTCGTTCGGCCACTGGGAGAGGAACTGACCAAACAGGTTTGGCTTGGGGTGATGGCTTCAGCTTGACCAGGTCACAGGGAAGTCGATTAAGGTGTACGTGTCCTTGATATCAAATTCAGCTGCAGTTGCAAGACTATGTGAAGGGCAACATATAAGATGGATGCCAAAACGCAAAATGGCGGTCAAGGGTTCAGAAACAAAAATGGCGATTTTGTGGTGAAATCGTTACCTGATTGTGACGCAAATGCTTGTGCACAATGTACTAGTCATTATCGGTATTTTGGCATAAAAATCGTCAAAATACGACAAAGTTTATTTCACGGGTTCCAGAAATTTTCAGGAACTACACATTGAGGTGGAGGGGTGGTCCCTTCCTGTTCTATGTATAAACACTTTAGAGACAGTGGCCTCAATAATCTGACATTAGTTTGTGTATCCTGCAGGAGATGTTCTATAGTCTGTGGTTGTATCTGCCTAGGTGAGAAAATCTATCTGTTCTCCCTGCATGGGGTGTGTATGAGTCATGTAACAGTGCGCCTTAGTCTTCTGTCTACCTATTGTTGTCATCTGACTGTATCACATGCTGTATAGAGAATCGTGAGCAGGATGCTGTCTAGCTGCTTGGGCACTATTTCTTATTATTGCATTATTACTTCCATCAGGGGAGGGCGATGAGGACACATGTTGCAAATACAATTATTCTGGGGTGCTGACTGTGCTGGTAGAGGGACTGTTGAACCTTTCTGCATGCTTGCAAGGGCCATTTACTCCATGTGCTAACAGATATATTGGAGGTGACTTTGTTGCTATTGGCAACTTCAAAAATATGAGCAATACAAGTCTTCCTATTAACACAATGAGACAAAATCAATTCCCTCTACCTAATGCCACTTCTGCCAGTATTGCAAAATATTATAATACAAACTACATAACTTTAGATAAGACACTTCTCTGCAGCAGGTGTTGTGGCTACGTCTGAATCCATAAACGACCAAGCTGTCACCACCTTCTTCCTCTTGGACAGTCAAATGGAAACAAGGTAATCTTCTCTAGTTTGCAGGGTTGACCCTGAAGTCTGTCCTGTTATTTCTTTCCTCTTGGCAATGGGGGCAGCTGCTGGTTAGTAGTCTATTATTTCCAAAAGTCTCTGGGCCAAGATCTGTGTTCCATTATTGATATGTCAAAGGCCAGAACTGATGTGGCCCCACTTCCTGGAAACCTGACTTTAAAAGAAAACCTAGCAGTGCATGTTAGTGTATACAAACTTTTTTTGTTTTTAATATTTGTCATTATTTCAGAAGAGTTTTCACTTGTGTTGATGCATAAATAATAATTTTGTGAAACCTTGGAACATCCATTAACTTAAAAAAATGCACTAAGCACCAAAAACATGATACTGTCATAATTCCAAGGGTATTTAAACTTTTAAAGCAGGTAAAACATATACTCAACCATCTGAAGTCTGCAACTGTACTTCAACCGGCCTGGCAATAGCAGTACTATTCACTGCTGTATGCTGTATGTTGGCTAGCCGGGGTATGGAGGGAACTCCAAATGAAGGAAAGAATCTGGGAATTATATTGCCTTTTCTATAAGATATTTTAAGGAAAAATCCATTATCTAAAAGAAGGAATTTAAAAAATGTTGGGCTATAGTTTGTCTCAATGTCAAACATATTTGAAAATCTCTGTCACAGTGACACCTGTTCACAACCTGCCCCAGTTTAAGAAAACAAAATGCTAAAACATTTCACTAAACTACTTGAATCAGGTACGTACCATTTCTTTGCAACATAAAAATAAACAAGCCTTGCCAAATCCAGTAGGCCTCAAATATTTTGTTAACCTTTTGGCTTTGTCAATGCACAATCAATATTTTACTCCCTGGCTTATGTACTGCTTAAGAAGCATTTTAGCACATTCACGATACAGTATAAGTACACGCTATTTCCTGCAGCTTTGAAGAACCTAGAAACAAAACAATTCATATACATACATATTACTTCTTTTATGCACATATATTTTCAAGCGCGAAACGCGTCGCACGGTTTATGACGTAATAAACCCTTTTGCTCTGGTGCACTATACCTGAGTCCTGGTGTTGTTTTCCTAGTGCTCGTTGGATCGCCGTTCTGTTGGAATATATATACTGAATATTTAATATCACATTAAACACAGGCTCATGTTCTCTGTATGTCGTGCACGCTGAGTAAACGCCGTATATTCTAGCCCTTTGCTCCTAAGGGCCTACAATAATGTATTGGACCTCTACATGCTAGTGTGTATTCCATTCCATCATTTTATCCCCCTATTCTCTCACTATTTCTGTGCATAAGAAATTGGGGGAGATTCTTTTAGTTTATCATTATCTGCTCCGATATCTACGTTGCTCTAAGGCCAGTGGCGCCATTCAACTTGAACGCGAGCCATAATTTCGAAAACCTCATTTTGTAATCGCGAACATCAACTGTCAGTGCTCTGTTGTGACACCCTCCCCAATCTGTTCTTGCATTCAGACCGATGCCTTGCCTGCTTTAACTGGTACTGAATTCGGACGCAGGTATGAGTAAATTATTTTGTACTTAGTACCTGGGTGCTGCAGTTATTTTTCTTTTTGGGGCATCATTTTGTATATAGGTGTCTATTGTTGCTGTTGCATGGGAACGTGCATTCACAGGAGCTATTGTTGGACTTGGGCCACATTCATAGGGGCTTAGTCCTTGTTGGGCTGGACTCATAAGTTGCTGGCCTTTGTCTCGAAGTGTAGTACGGCACTGTCTTTGCATGTGACGTATTCTGTAGCAATAATAACAAGTGCCCTGTGTTGGCTGTGATTGGAACCTCAGTTGTACCATTCCATTCACTCTTCCCTGTATACCCCATTTTCTGGTGGCATTCCTTCTGTTATTTATATAATAATTTTGTTGGTCATTTCTGTAGGCATGCTGTGCTGCTATGTATGGTACTGGGGGCTGTGGCTGTATGTACTGATCAGCTGGCTGTCGCTGGGCCTGGACGTATTGTACATCTTGTTGTGGCTGGGTCTCTACGTATAATATGGCAGGCTGTACTTGGGCCTGGATGTAGTGCATGGTGAGCTTTTGTCGCAGCGCAGGCGGTATGTTGGCTGCGGCTGCAATCAGGGCATTCTGGGGGAAGGTGGTGACTGTCGTCATTTGACTGACAGGTGCAGCTATCATGACAACTTATTAGTTTAGAATGACTATTTGTCACAGCTTTGGTACAATCTCTTTTCATCCAGAAATCTGACAGCCCACAAGCCTATTCAGACTAGGGGCCAGATGTAGGTAAGTAACATTTACCGAATCTTAATTACCGAAAATTACCGAATTTTACCGATTCGGTAATTAAGATTCGGTAAATGTGAGGGGTTGGTATGTAGGGAATCCAGATGTTCCCTTTTACCGAATCGGTAAAATTCGGTATTTACCGATTCGGTAAATACCGAATCGGTAAAGCCTATTGATTCCTATGGGCTTCAAAGCCCATAGAAATCAATAGGCTTTACCGATTCGGTATTTACCGAATCGGTAAATACCGAATTTCACAAGGGTGCAGGGGGTGTCACTTTGACACCCCCTAAACAGGATTGGGTGCCATGTGGCAGGCATACAAGCCCTAGGGGCAGGTCTGCCTGTCATATGGCACAGGTGTGCATGCACACATGTGCATGCACACCAGAATCGGTATTTTACCATCAAATAGTATTTGATGGTAAAATACCGATTCTGTAATGCTTGTGGGACTCAAAAGAGTCCCACCTACATATCAATTTTACCGAATCGGAAAAAATACCGATTCGGTATTTTACAGAATCGGTAAATTTACCGATCGGTAAATTTACCGATTCTGTAAAATACAGGGCCCTACATCTCAAATTGCATTTACCGGTCGGTAACGGCCGAATTCGGCCGTTACCGACCGGTAAATGCCTACCTACATCTGGCCCTAGATTCTTCCCTGGTCTGATTTTTTATCTCCTCTTTAATGTATTTCTGATTCAGTTCCAAGAAACCACAGGTTGAACATGCTCTCTATATATGCAATGGCATAACAAGCGTTTTGTAAATCCTGTAGAGGTTTGGTATGTTGGAAAATGCTTCAGTCACTGAACTGAATATTGCAAAAGAGAGCTGTATAGTGCAAGTGAGAATGATAGTGCACTCTGGTCTGCTAGGGTGCTATAAACCTTTCATTGCTGCACGGCTGTTACAATATTCTCTTTTTTTGTGGTTGCACAGTGTACAATTTGAGCATACCAAGGAACAGACATAGTGTTGGAAACACATTTCAAATCCTTGCCTTTCATAATATATGAACTATGCTGCGGGTATTGTGAAATTTTAATGATTCCATTTTTTTCAGGTTTTAGAAATTCCCAATTTTCTCTGATCAGGAGTATTTTGACCTAACTGTAATGTAATAACGTGTTGTCTTTTCTCTTTTCCTCTCCTCTGCAGACACTTGAGACTTGCACATCAATTTACCAGAATGGGCAGAAGACGGGCTCCAGAAAAGAAAGTGACAGCGCTGTCTTCACGTGAATCCGTAAGAGCCACAGTCCCATCTTTACCTCTTCATGACATCTCAACTTCAAGAATCCGAAATGATGCTCAGAGGGACCAGGACCTGGAACCGCTTTCGGAGAACCTGCCCCACATTATTCTTCTATCCATGCTGGAGGAGTTGGAAGCCAAACTGGATAACTTGATGAATACTGTGGAGGGCGTACCTTCTAGAGTCGCTGGGCTGATTAAGAAAATCTGGATAGAAAAGGATCAAGGTTCCCTAGATAATGGTGCAGTGTCTTTGGAGATGGTCTGTCCGGCGAGCATTAGAGATTGTGCTGTTAGCCAGTCTCCTGCGACACCTCAACTGGACAGGTCAGAGGAACCGAGCTTGTGTCTTCAGCCGGTGTTCTCTGATGGGCATGCACCAAAGCAGGAGTGTACGCTCTCCTCGCCAACTGATGTTCAAGGGCATCTAGAGGAGCCAAGCCTTTGTCTACAGCCAATGTTTCCTGATCGACATCACCCACAGCAGGACCAGTGCGTGCAACCTGGGTTTCCAGATAGAAATGGAGTACAGCAGGATTGTCCTCTATCCCGGTGCCCTCAGACAAATCCTCCATGCAGATCACAGGAGGCAAAGCTGTGCCTTCACTCAGAATTTGTTGATGGGCAGAGACCAGACCAAGACCAGAGCGTACAGACGGCGTTCCCAGAAGAGTGGGAGCCAGATGAGCCCCTGAAGCAAGAACCATCTCCATTGTCTGATAATAGCTGGGACCAGCAACAGAACCTCTGCCCACACCCACTATTTCCTGATGGGCACGAACCACAGCAAAATCACCGTATACAACCCACCCTGCCAGATAAGAACGGACCTGATGATCCCTTGGAGGAAGAATTGATGTGTTCTGATTTTCAAGATCGCCAGGAGAACCAGTGCCTACAACCCGTTTCACCTGATGGGAAGTCATCAGACGAACACTTAGAGTCTGGGCTATTGTCCTTTGATGAGTTGGAGTCACAACAAACCCAGTGCCTACAGCAACACCTATGCTTGAAGCAGGAACTTCCTTATGCGCAGGATCCAAACGTGAACTATGAGCTAGAATCTATGCGCCCTGAAGCTCAGGAACCAGATACAAATGACAATCTAGAACCGGCCTGTACAGATGCACATGGTTCAGATCAAAAGTACAAGCTAGAACCACTGCACACTGTGGCACAGGACCGAGAGCTAGAGTCAGTGCTTCCTGAAGCACAGAAACCCGATCAGAATGACGAGCTTGAACAGACCTGTGCAGATGCACATGGTTCAGATCAAAAGTACAAGCTAGAACCTCCCTGTACTAATGCAGAGGGTTCAGATCAGAACTACATACTCGAACCACTGCACCCGGAATCGCAGCATCAACATCAGAACTGCAAGGCAGAACTGCTCTGTCCTGATGAGTGGGGTCAGTGGGTGCCTCCATCATTCTTAGGACTGGATACTGCAGATGAAGATTCAATTTCGAGAGGAAATACAAAAGCTACCCAAGGTATGTGTTTTACTATAAATGGACTTGTGGAGTGCATACTAACACATGTAACCTCTTCAAAATGCGTATGGGCAGATTTGAGAAAGTCTCTGAGGGGAGGATTAGGGTTTGGATGGAACCCACTGAGCGATACTGACCCCCAGAGTACGAGAACACACGGTGCAGATGTTTCCCTGCATTCTCCTCCTCTGGTTCCACACAGGACTGCATCCTCCCTGTGTAGAAACAGGCCTGGTTATGGGACTCTGCATGAGACAAACAGGCCAGTAGCTCTTCTCGTTCCTTGTTTGTCCCCATTCCAGGCTGAGGAACTGGAAATAGCGCAATTCATGGGAGGAATTACTGGCCAGAATCACATGTAATAGTTGGATGCAAGTGATGTGGTGTTCATTGAGAATAGCAGGCATGCGCAGTCTGGAGAGGGAACTGTGTTTCCAGTTGCACAGTTACATTGGGTAAGACGCAGTCGTCTCCAGTTCCTGATATGAAAATCCTAGTCTGTATTCGGCCTCAACAGCAGGGCCGACCAGGGATGTTGTTGTCACTGCAGGGTTCTCCTGGAGTGCACACCACCTCATGATAGACAGATACACAAAGGTTATGGAACTCTGAGGTGACTTGCAATAATCTTATTATATGCACCAGGTGGTACTTTATCCCGTATAATACATGGTCACACCATCACCTTTCCCACAAAGCTTGGTGCGTAGCTCCTACATATGCAGCAGCTAACGTGTGCAAATATGAAGAATGAACCTTAAACCTCTTGTGCAAAAGTAAAAATAAAAACTGTTAGATATTTGTTGCAAAAAGATGTTAGAAACAGTTCAATAAAAGTCCATTTAAAACAAAAAGCTGCAGTAGCTCAAAACGTGTAGAAACATGCAGAAAGATTCCACCCTTCCTTTATCTAAGGAAACTATTAAACATATTCCCTCTGCTTCTCATAGTAAGCTAGTAACATACAGCAGAAGTAATAAAAGCAAAGTTATGATTGTTGCTGTCAACAGCTGCTTCAATTATGCTTCGTGACTTGACCTTCTTTTCACATCAGCTGCTGGCCCTGGCAGCAGGCATTGTGCCCTCAGGACTCGACTGTAATAACATATAAAAGCTGAGTTTTGACGTCTTTTATTCATAATCACTGACTTGGTGCGTCACAAATTCCTGATTATAAAGAAATTAGAAACTGCCATTTATACAGGGATTACAGAATCCCATGTAATATAATTATATATATACACATATAATAACTTTGGCACAGTTCAATGAATCTTCACAAAACTATTTGGGATTGGCATGGCTAGTTTCATGCAGTGTTTTTTGTGGTCCTCAAATTAAGCCACTAGTCATTTAAGATAGAGCTAGCGGGACCTTTAGCCCATGAATGGTCCGTGCATCTGGACTCGCGGACACAAATGTAAAAATATTTTGGATCCGATTGGATGAGGAAGCTTTTTCTCCCGTCATCCATTTCGGATACGTAAACCCAAAGTTGGGTCTGCAGACCTGAAGCTCCCTGATTGGCTGGCTACATCTTGAACCATTACTTGATGAAGAGACTTGTTCCCTGCATCCTGTAAAAATACTAAAGAAGCCATGAAGAGCTGTGGTGCCATCCTGTCTCCCCCTGGCACAGGGGCTGACTAATGTTAAAATGTAGAAAGAAATTGCTGAATTTGAACAGAGGTTAGATTCCACATCATGACCCTTGAGGTCCGCAAACCTTAGGCAGGTGTCTGCGCAGGCACAGTAATTGTCCTTGTACCCTGGTGAACATTTGTGATGTTCGGAGACCTGCTGCTCGGTCTGAAACCCTATCGATGTCCAATAAGGATACACAAGTTTGCAAGGGTCCGAGAACCCCAAGAAAGTGTCCGGGAACCCTTAAAAATAAAAAAAAACATAAGCCAGGCCCTTTAGGGAATCCCCTGCTGTGCCCAGGCACCGTTGAACAGCTGTGCCTGCTTGGTGTTGGCTGCAGGGAACTGCTGCGTGTGTATATGATGGGGGGTTTAAAAACATTGAAAACAAGCATTGGCAAAACAAATAGGTGTCTCCTATCCGAAAGCTATTGGCTTTGGCAACGAGTTTTAGCCATTATGTACACCAGTGTGACTGCTGGTCGGCATGGCTAAAAGTTAGTGGCACAAGGTCGGGTGGGGTAGATAGAAGGGGAATAGATTGGAGTAGATTAGAGTGCAGTATATTGGGGTAGTTTGGATTGCGGTACATTGGGCTCGAGTAGAGTTATATTGAGTGGTGTAGGGTAGATTGGGTTGAGGTGGGGTAGAGTGTGGTGGAATTCATTGGAGTAGATTTGAGTGGGGTGGATTGGATGGGGTGGATTGGGATAGGTAAATTTGGTGTGGAGTGGGGTAAGGTAGGGTGGAGTGGATTAGATTAGGGTGTAGTGGAATGGGTTAGATTGGGTGGATTGTAGTAGGGTGGTTTGGATGGAGTGGGGTAGATTGGATTGAGTTGGGTAGATTGGATGAAGTGGAGAGGGATAGATTGGGTGGAGTGGGGTAGATTACAGTGGAGTACAGTAGATTATGGTAGATTAGAGTTGGGTAGGTTGTGGTAGGAGTGTAGATGAGTTGAATAGATTACAGTTGGATAAATTCAAATGGAGTTGGGTAAATTGGACTGAAGTAGAGTGAGGTAGATTGGGGTGAAGTCAGTTAGATTGGAGTAGATTAGAGTTGGGGTAGATTGAAGTGGAGTGGGGTAGACTGGGGTATATTGGAGCAGAGTGGGGTAAATCTGAGTGGAGTGCGGTAGATTGGGGTGGAGTCGGATAGATTGGGTTAGATTTAGTGTATTACGGTAGATTGGAGTGGAATGGGGTGGACTGAGTTAGAGTGGGGTAGATTGCGGTGGGTAAATTGGGAATGGATTGATTAGAATGGGGTGAATTGGAGTCGGATGGTTTGGGGTACTTTTGAGTGGAGTGGGGTGGATTGGAGTGGAGTGGCATCGATTCGATTGGAGTGGAGTGGTGTGGAGTTGAGTGGCGTAGTGTGGAGTATACTTGGTGTGGTAGCGCACCGCCATTACAGACAACACATTTTCAATTGCAATGATCATTATATTTACACCGAAATATGGTTTTACTGCACATAAATGATAATGTTTGCAAATGTCATCCCCTAGTGTATTAATGTGTTTCAATCATATTCAAATATTTTTCTCCACACTTCAGTAATTCAAAAAAAAGTGCTTCATTTGTACTAATTCTGATATATTCTGAAACATCAGCCCAGTTCTTTTTTTTAGGTCTTGCCGCAGCAGCGCTTAACTTTGTGGGCTTACTGCCCACCCATTGCTTTTTATTTGTTTCTTCGAATCTCCTTTAAACAGCCTTGCTTCCAAATGGCTAGTCTTTCCTACTTGTCCCTCCTTTTTGTGAATTGTTCCCTCCCACGGAGCACCGTCCCATTACTTGTATCCTTGCAATGGTCCCATATTATCAACTGCTTTAGGCACTTTTTCTTTTTTCTTTCTCTAAGAGCACTTCATATGAGCACTTTTTTCACTCGCTCCAAGCTTTTTTTTAAATGGCTGTAATTCTTGTTCATATCTCGTCACATTTGCTGTTCATTCACAGACCGAGATCAAATGTCAGATGATGTTTCCCCTAAAAAGCCTGTTCTTTCCCTGACTTCAAAGTAAGAGAGCCAGTTCCTCACCGTCTCACTCATCGCTGCTTGCCTCTCCTTGCTTGTTATTTATAAAAGCAAATTACTTCATTTTCTTGCCTTCATCACCTCCCCTTCGCATAACGGTAGCAGCCGTTTCAACTAAAGTGCTCATGTCTACTGCTGCCGACCAGAAACTTCACCGTCGACTGTAAAGTTGGCACCTAAGGTAATGGAAGGACGGCTTGGGGTGGAGGGGACATTGGCATGTACCGAGGGCCGTGCCATTGAAGCATCTTCTGGCAGCTCTCACCGGCAGCATTATGACGCGACCCTGCCACATCTGTACAACTTTTCCCGGCCGAAAGCAGTATAGGATAATAGCTATAAATTCTGTAACCAGTCTGTTTGCTACGTACAATCCACTGTACTAAATGATATGAGGTATTCTTAGTACATGTATTTCTAAAATGTCAATTGTTGTAATATTTAGGACACATACTATTGTAATGCAAGTTGATCTCCAGTAATGTTTAGGACATGTATTATTTGTAAAGTAACTTCAAGTTGCACACTTATTGCCTCATAAGTGTGTCGCCCTAGGCACCAGTAATTTAATGCTGGAATCTCCAGCTATGGTTTCAGTTCAAAGTTCAACTTCAATATTGCTCAGAAATGTATACTCCATACGATGTTTTTGTTCAAAAACTAAAGGTGTTTTATTCACTTTTCATTCCTTTCAAAATTCAAGACAATCCATTGTTCCAATGCATTTCAGTGTGTAACTACACCTTCGTCAGGGAACGTCTAAAATTAAACAAACAAAACATTTTCTAAATCCATGTAACTTTACTTAGAACTGTTCTTGCGCGCTGTGTGTGTAAGTTAAATCTCAGCTGTAGTGTGAAATGTGGCTAATGTCGCTATGTTTAGTCTATCCGTTACAGGCAACTGTTTTGAGTATCTATTATGTTTGTTAACACTCGCTGTTAGTTTGTTGTTAGTTACGCGCTTGTTACATTATGCTACATTATGTGTCTGTTGGTTATACCCCTACTGGTATTCAGCTCTAACCGTAACTAACGGCTAGCTTTGCCTATCAGGTGCACAACCCGATATCCAGAAGTTATTTTTAAAGTAGACATGCTTTCCACTTAAAATTGAATATATATACTTGATAGTTTGTTTAAAGGACTAATCAAACCAAATGTTAGAAGTACAGTACTATAGAATTGTGAAGCCCTCTGATACCCAGTTGGGTCATGTTTGCGCTATATAAAACACTGAATTAATAAATAAATAACACACCTGAGTGTGGGGAGATCCCCTCTACACACACCTGGTGCCTGCTGTGAAGAAGGTGTGTGAGGTGTGTGAGGGCTGAAAAATTACCTTCATGCCCTGCTATGCCAGCACCCTTGACGCTGCCTGCGTGGTGGCCATATTGAAGCAGAAAATCATCAGGACATCTCAGGCTTCTTATCAGACTAATAGTCCCCTTTCCCGGCATTCAGAAAAAAATGTAATATCAGCATTTTTAGGTGGAGCACCTAAGGAGCTTATTGATGGCACAATAATAACTCTCCATTCCCGGCATTCTATTTTCATTAATCATATCCACCACATTTGATTGAAATTCAAAGGGTAGGCCTCAGTAACTACGTGTTAATCTTTGCAACCCAGCAAAATACAGTAGGATATTTCTTTTTCGACTGATGGTGTGGGACACTGCTAAAAGTCATTTGCAAAGTCAGTAGGTTCGCAAGGCAAGACCAATTGGCTTTGCCAGTGCTTGTTTTTTGTTGTGTGCTAGGAAAAAAATCTTACACCTTCTCCTCTTGTATGGATACTCAGCAGAATTGTCACATACATTCTCTCATTTTGAAGTCATAGGAAGAACAGTAAACACCAAGCTTTCTCAAAGAGAGAGCTTGACATTTGACCTCTGTCTTTGAATGCAATGCAAATGTGACCAGATAAAAACAAGATTTAAAGGCCTTTTTACAGAAAGTGTGTTTGTGGAAGAATATAGTAAACAAGGTTGGGGCAGCGGGAGGGACGGATGTGAGTTACAAACCTCAAATCCAATGGTAAGGAATGGGTGGAATGTATTCCCAGGGATGCTTTCTGAATATCCCCAAGATGTCTTTAGCGCTGTCTGGAAGTCTTGGATCTAAAACACAAAGGTCACAATGAAGGTAATATTGGGATTGCTTTTAACATCTTAATTTATTTTTAAAAATTATTCGAAACTCACTTAAACCATAGTGTCTCTCTCTCTCTCTCTCTCTTTGTCTCTCTCTGTTTCTCTTTTTCTATCCTTCTCTCTTTCTCTCTATCTTTGTCCTCTCTTTCTCTCTCCTCTCTCTCTGTCACTCTTTCTCTGTTTCTCTTTCTCTTTCTTTCAATCTTTCTTCCTTTCTATTTCTCTTTCTCTCTCACTGTCTCTCTCTCTCTCTCTTCTGCTCTTCCTTCTTTCCCTCCCACGTAGTTTGTGGTTATAAGAGTTTCTTTTGAAAAGCAATTATTTCATTGCTAATCATTTTAGAATCTTTTGACAAATTTGCACAAACTTTTCAAAAAGTTTTTTTTTTCTGGTTCCTCTTTATTATACCAAATGTGTTCAAGTCAAGTCAAGTCAAATACCCTTTATTCGATATTTGGTTTACAAAATCATAAAAGCACATATTAAAAGCAATTTTTAAAAAGTCTATGGGCTAGATGTAGGTAAATCTAATTTACCGACTCATAAATACCGAATTTTACTGATTCAGTATTTATGAATCGGTAAATTAGAAGGAGGCAGATGTAGGTAAATCAAAAATCAAATTTACAGAATCTGTAACATTCGGTATTTACAGATTCGGTAAATACCGAATCGTTATTTCCCATTGATTCCTATCGGCCTTGAAGCCCATAGGAATCATTGGGCAATACCTAATCGGTAATACCAAATCCTGCAAGGGTGCAGGGGGTGTCACTTTGACACCCTCTAGCACCCCAAGTACAGGCTTGTGTGACATGTGGCACACATACATTCCCTAAGGGCATGTCTGTGTGTCACATTGCACAGGTGTGCATGCACACCTGAATTCGGTATTTTACCACACAATAGGATTGTGTGGTAAAATACCGACTCTTAAGGGCCTGTGGCACTCTTAGGAGTGTCAGCTACATATGGATTTACTGAATCGGTAAATATACCGATTCGGTATTTTACCGATTCTGTAAATTTACCGATTCGGTAAATTTACAGAATCAGTAAAATATAGCCCCCTACATCAGAAAACCCTAATACCGGTCAATTCGGCCGTTACCGACCGGTATTAGGGCTCCTACATCTGGCCCTATATGATTTAAAAAGACATACAAATATTTTAAAAACTGATGTACAATTTATGCAAGCCCGTCAATCACCATAATCATCGCTCCAAATGGATTATTTCTTTTTTTTACCAATCTCCAAATTGATTTTTTTTTTTTTTTTTTTTTACCAGTCTCAAGGTTAGCGGGGAGCACTCATATACATACATGGTCAATTCAGAATATTATAATCTAGATATACATTGTGTACATATGTTCAGATGATATTCCTGTTAAAAACAGAATGAACGAATACATACATCATATGGTGTTCCGGAATCTGATAAGTATCTTTAGAAAAGAAGATACTGCCTTTATAACATATTCAGATTCTAATTGTTTTAATTTTACAGAACGGCACTTTGCAACCCCTTATGTCCCACTTTGTAAGTATAAGTTTTAAAAACCTTTTCCTGGGGATCTGATAGAATTTACAAAACAAAATGCAATGAATGTTAGATTGATGGGAGATGTCGTCACATGGGCACATTACCAGGTCTTTAGACCAGTCATTACATTGTGGAAAAGTTACCAGTCTGTAAAATGAGTCAGTGCGAAATCTAGTCAACGTGTTTCTAGTAATAAATAAGGCTGGATCCCTACATGGGTACTAAATGTGTTTATTTTTATGGTTTTATATGATCCAATCTTTGCTGAAGGGCATTGAAGCACTTTTCTAAAGAAGAAAGACCAAAATGCAGATTAGATGTGCCATAAAATAACAGATAAGCAATAGACGAATCCCACAGATCACGTCAGGGGAGAAAGTTCAAGCAGTTAATATCTGGAAAAGTGGATGCAGAAAAGCGACCACAGATTTATTATTCAGAGCGTCTCTCAAATAGGGGGATTTTGAGTTTATAATTGTGGCAAGACTTGTGGTTGTTCAAGGTGGTTGTGGGAGGGAGTTCCAGATCCTTGTAGCGCTGGCAGAGAAGACGAGCTTTATAAAGCGTTCTTGCCTGAATGTCGCTTGTTCCAGCAGGAGGACTTTCGGAATTCTCGATCCTTGCTTAGAACGAGAGATTTTGAGCTTTTCTACCAAGTAGGGAGGTGTGGAGTTGTGGAGGGCTTTGTGGGTGATGCATTCAGTGTTACATTGGTCTGTTGCTTCAATTGGAAGCTATTGTAGGATGCGAAGTATAGAAAAAATGTGATTTAAAAACTTTGTGACCTGTCACAAAGTGGATAACTGTATGAAGCCTTTCTCTCAGTGATGCTAATTTTCCCTGGGAAGACCAGACAGGAAAGAGGTCCAATAATCTAGTCTAAAAAGTACCAGCGTATGGACTTCTAAGTTCGTCAGGCACTCTTGTGCTTTGATGAGACATGCTTTTGAAGGTAAATGAGAATAAATATAGGTCTGTAATTGTTAAGGTTGTTCTAGTCGGCGTCTGTGTTGTTTGATGAGGGGGGTGTCTTGTCGGCCTCTGTGTTGTTTGATGAGTGGGGTGACTTGGCCGAGTTTGAGGGAGGTTGGCATGGAGCTTCTCGAAAAGGAGGAGTTGATGATTTTGGCACATGCAGGCAAGATATGATGTGACTGAGATTATTGACACGCTCAGGAGGGAGGGGATCAGAAATGTGCGATGTTGGTTTCATACAAGCGAGTTATTGGAGCACTTCTTCTTAAGGGACATTGTATAATTCAGTCCCACTGGCATAGGGTGAGCTTGGCGAGATGACCATTAGTTGGAGGTGGGGCCTTGGGTAGACCCTCTTTGTTAGGGGGAGCATCTTTGGTGTAGGACGGAGAGATGGGTGGGTCAAGAGAGATTTCAATGTTAGATATTTTTTCAGAGAAGAATGTTGCAAACTCTTCGGTGCGCATGGTAGAGTCATTTATTGAGTTTTGAGGGAAAGAGGAGGTTTGCTGTTTGATGACGTTAAGAAGGTCTTTAGGTCTGTTCCTAGAGCGTTCAAGTTGGGCTCAGAAGAAGAGGGATTTTTCTCTGAAGATGTGTGTTTTGTATTTTATGCGTTTAGCCCCCGATATCGCAAGATGTGTTAACAAGGTTTGTTGTCTCCAGTTTCTTTCAGCCAACCGGAGTTGATGACTCTTTGTTAAGGTCTTGGTTAAACCAAGATCTGGAAAGGATACTGTAATGATTTCCAGGCAGGTTCCGTAGTAGCGTCAGGAATCCGAAGATAAATCCGCAGCCTTCCCCTACGGCCTACCGTCTCTATCAAACACTAGAGTATCAAGAGGCTCGCCAGGGGACAACAGGGAGACAAAACAAGGAAATGTTGGGAAGGGAAAAAATAAATCTTGACTGTAATCTTCTGCGTGAAGGTGTAACAACACTGTAAGGATTTCTGGTAGACGTGGGGCTGAAAGAAATATACAAGTTATCTAACAACAGTTTTCCAACACACATATGTCGCTATGTTTCTATACATAAACATTACATACCACCAATGTTTTGTCTACGTCTCAGGACAGATGTGTAGGAGGAGTGGGAGTTTGTCTTGAGCTATAACTAGAGTGATAGAACCAAGATTAGTGACAACTCTCCTATGACTAAGAACGTGTATTAATAAGCACCTAAAGCACAATGCTCTCACTTGGTTTGTTGTACAAGACTTTCAGGATGGATGTGGTATTCAACAATATGTACTTGACAAACATCCGATGCCAACACCAATACTGTGCAAGAATATCGTGATTCTTAGATGTGTAGCTGGAATCTTGCACCCCAATCGAGTCCACGCAAGTATCCCCAAACACGAATGGATGCTGGCCCAGGAAATGAATGATGAAGGGGCTAGCCGTAAGACAGCCAAGTAACGGAATGAAGGGACAAACAATGGGACTTAGCCGGATGGCGGAGAACAAGCCCGGCCTACGGGCGGTATGAAACCTAAATACCTAGAAGAAAAGGGCAACTCACACACCACCCTGCCGGACGGCGGAGACCAAGCCTGGCCGTCGGGCGGAGTAGCCAATGGGATAGAGAAGAATGCAGGGGTAAATTGCCCGGCCAGACGGCGGAGACCAAGCCCGGCCGTCGGGCGGAGCAGCAAACGGGATGTGGAGGTTTGCAGGGATTTATCGCCCGGCCGGACGGCGGAGACTAAGCCCGGCCGTCGGGCGGAGCAGCAGACGGGATAGGGTGCAGTAAAATAGTGCCCGGCCAGACAGCGGAGATTAAGCCCGGCCGTCGGGCGGAGCAGCAACCGGGAGACAAGAATAATAGTACAAGTAGAGTGTCTAAGGGGGAGCCGTGTACAACGTGCAATTACACGAAGGACAGAGGACTTCCGACTTCAGACACCAGGCGGAAGGATCAAACAGGAAATCCGGCACACAGGAACAAGACGGAACTGCAAACAACGGAGCTTGACTCAAAAACGTAAAGCGTCGTTCCCAGGGCTCAGTAAACATTTATAGTGGTTTCCTTTAAAGGGACAGTACATCGAGAATCTCGGGGCATGACAGATACTTCTTGATTTCTTGAGTTTCAAAGGGGCGTCTATGTCAAGTAGTTCTCCCATTTTTCTGTTGTAGTGGGCAGTGAGATCATCACCTTGGAATTTGGGAACTGGCTAACGCTTCTAACTCTGCCTGGGAGATTCAGTGTATGTTCCTCGCTCAGTAGTTGTGCCGGGTATTTTGGGGGTGGGCCTTTGGTTCGATGGCATTGAGATTGAAAAGAATTAGGTGGTGGTGAGTCCAGTCAGTGGGTAGGGATAAGGTGTTCTGCTTAGAGATGATTGCATCAAGTGTAGTGTAGTTCCTATATTCCCAATAGGCTCTGCGCATTGGAATAACACATACTCTAGTTTAGACGTAGGACTGAGGTCGACTAGGTCTCTAACGAATATTTTAAATTTCATTGTGAGTGCCAGCTAGCTCAGAGGTCACTAAAAACTTTCTCAAATAGACAAGAAGGGATTCGTTTCTGACAACCGCATAAACATGACAACTTTGTTTCGCAAGAATTAGAAATCAATCTCTAGAGTCGCGGAAACAATAGATAGGTATTTCACTCAGTCAATCGTGCATGCTTCGTTTCACCAGAGGTGCAGAGAAAATAGAGAGACTGGCGTTTTCAATAAAAGTATTTATTGAACAGTCTTCTTTCTCAAGCACAAGAAATGAACTGCTACAATCGGGATACTGGTTATAAAGTACACGGCATATAATACGAAGAGTATTATAAAGTAGTACTGTAAAAACATGTTATGGTTTCTAAGCCATATAAAATAACATAAAATACATACATTAATAAATAATGACTAAAAGTACTCAACTGGTGCTTCTAAAATACGCCTACCCCGGTGGACCTAACCTAGGTCTAGGGAAGAAGTAAGTGAGGTGTAGCTTAGTTTCAGTATTCTTTTTGCCAAGAATCTATTCCAAGAATTCTCTAAGGGTCTAATCCGCTCCGTACCTTGGTTTAGAATGAAGGAGGTCGTGTATCTCTCTCTCAGGACTCGATTTCCCAGCAACCCGCAAGGGTATTCTGGAAACACTGGAGCTGGATTTCTCAGCCAGAGAAAAAAGCGTCTTTCAGTCCGTCTGCTGGAGGGTCGGCTTCCTTCGGCACTTGCTGTGGCGTGATGCGTCAGGCAAGTAGATAGTCGACTTGCTCCAAACCAATGTGTGTTTGTCTGGGCAAATGTGGGCATATTTATACCTTGAAGGTGCCGAGTTTGACGTACGGTTGGAAATATTAACGTCATCAAAGACTCAGTTCTTTGAAAATCCATGATTTCTTAGATAAATTAGTATTCAAGCAAGGGGAAGTCCCTAGCTGCTGAAGGCGTGTTTTTCCAAGAAATCGTTGTGTATTCTCGGAACTAGTGGAAGTAGCCATGCCGTATTTGGGCTGCATAGGCTAAGTCTAAATATGGTTATGATTTCTCTGCCTATATAATGATAGGGTAATTTATACCTATATATGGGCATGAATCGGAAAAATTACACTAGGGTCCTAGATTCATATACAACACCCACTCCACTGTATTAAGTTCAATAAAACTAAATGTATAAGTACTGAACATATCTAAGGCATTAAAACAAGAATGAGCCAAAGTAGGAGAAAAAGTACACCTAATACAATCCAAAATTCAACCCATGGTGAAACCAGATATTTTTTTCCTGTTGATGAAAGAGTTCTGTTATTTTTTTCTTTGAACGATTTGTTTGCTGGCGTTGTTTCAGGTTCACTGGGATCCTCAGAAAAGGTATCAAAGTTGATGAAATAGCTAGAGGCAGTTCTGTCAATTGTTGGAATAGCATCAGGATAGTTTGGAATCGTTGGAGCTTCTTCTTCCTTTTTTTAGGTCTCGTAGCGAAAACACAGCGCGTCAGCGCTGTGTCTTGCCAGAGATCTTTTGTTGCTGACTGTGCTTCCCAGGAGACAGTACCGGCCGCGCGCACCGCCTTGGAGGCGATTTGAAACTGCCACGCGCACGCGAACGCGCGCTGTGGCCAGGCGCTGTCTCCTGGGAAGCTCAAGCACCACACACGCATGCGCATACACACAGACACACACACAAGCGCCCATGCACGCACGCACATACATACATACAGAGACACCCCCCCTCACACATACACACACGCGCGCACACACAATATTTCAATATTTCCGTTTCAATATCCGTTGTTGACTCTTACTGGTCTGAGATCCAGACGGACCGGGCCACTTAAAGTCCTGAGAGAACCGAATCTCAGCTGGCCATGAGACAAGCATTTGCAATGCAATAGGTCTTGCATTTACAACAGATTGAGCTATTGACATTGTAAATGACAATGCCTTTTATTCATGTGTTGTTTTTAATGCTCAGGTCATCCAAATTCCTGCACTCTGTACCACCCTGCGTTCAAGAACAGCATACTCTTGCACACACTCTGACTGCTCACCAATTCAAAGTTTGCTAAAAAAGTTATGCAACACATTGTCATACACAATGCCAATAACTCAAACTTTAATGCTGCGAGACCTATTGCGTTGTAAATGCTTGCCATATTTATATAGTCAGACGCTACATCATTGTAGACAGGAGTGTCTTGAGGAACTGTTATTTGGGCCTCAAGAGGCACAAGTTCCATGGATTTGTTGCATAGTCCTTCTTTTCTTACTGCAGGTTTATCAAAGGTGATTAGTCTTTCAGTTTGAACCTCTTGGATTGTAGCAAGATTTGGTTGTCTGCTACTTCTTGGGAGTCCACTGGGCCTACTACTTTTTATCGGCCACATGATGTGGTTTGACTAGGTCAATTGATACAACTCTGTTCTCCCTTTTACCAGCATGCGGCGGTAGTGACACTGATCTTGTTCCGTGGATTGCTCAGACAGGTACTGCTTTTCTGAAAGAAGGCCCAAATTCCTTCTTCACCGCTATCTTTTCCCTGACTAGAGGCCCGATGTAGGTGGCAAATACCGGTCGGAAACGGCCGAATTCGGCCGTTTCCGACCGGTATTTGGAATCTTGAGATGTAGGGGGCCAGATTTTACAGATTCTGTAAATTTACCAAATCGGTAAATTTACAGAATCTGTAAAATACCGAATCGGTATTTTTATCGATTCGGTACCTTCCAGATGTAGGTGGGACTCTTCTGAGTCCCACAGGCCTTTAGGAGTCGGTATTTTACCACCCAATCCATTTGGGTGGTAAAATACCGAATCCAGGTGTGCATGCACATGTGTGCCTGCACACCTGTGCCATGTGACACACAGACATGCCCTTAGGGCATGTCTGTGTGCCACATGGCACACATGCCTGTATTTGGGGTGCTAGAGGGTGTCTAAGTGACACCCCCTGCACCCTTGCAGGAATCGGTAATTACCGAACCGGTAAATACCGATTCGGTATTCCCCATTGATTCCTATGGGCTTCAAGGCCCATAGGAATCAATGGGGATACCGATTCGGTATTTACAGAATCGGTACAGATTCGGTATTTACAGATTCTGAAATACCTACATCTCCCGATGTAATGGCTGGATTTTCTGTCTAGATGGGATCAGCCCCCAGGGGCCCCTGTGACCCAGCCAAAACGTACTCACCTTCCCTTCTTAGATCGTATTCACAATAAGTAGCTATACAGATAAATATACAGATTGCACCTAAGAATGGGGAATAACAATATACATATATGGATTTTCTACAATATCTTATTCACATCGGTTGGCCTCGCGGTCACTCTGACCCAGACCGTTCTACCCCAGGGCAGATCTGACACACAATCCGGCGTGTCTACACACGGGCCTGCAGAACCCAATGCTCCCTTTTCCAAAGCGTTCGCGATCCTGCGAAACATAAACGTCAGTATCCCCCCTGACGCTCTCATTTAGTCTTATACCACAATCCGGTGGCTTTACACGGCGGTGTCCCTCCCGCCGTTCTCATTAACGCCGCATATCAACGACGACCACATTCCTATGAAACATTATTAGGATGATATCTCAGCAGTCTACTTAGGATAAAACTAAAATAATAACTTTGGATATGGATTCAGATGGTATAGTGTACTCCGTGCTTACGACATCAAAGGTCCACTCACTCCCTCTTTATTTGATAACTATTCGTCTGATCGGGATTTCTCATCCGTTCGTCTAAACAGTGCTCAACTAGGAGCATAATTTACCAAGATTGAAAACAAGCACCAGGTACACGATAATTCTATATGAATTAGGGCATTTATTAACCATAAACATAAATCACATTACTAGGCAGCATTACATTTGCACAAGAAATAAAAGAGAAAGATTAGGGTGCACGCACTATAAGAATCGGTCGGACTTCACCTGGTTAATGGGAAATCGGGACTCGGCAGTCATCTAGGCTCCTGTCTCGTCTCTGGGTCCTGGCTCGCCTTGCAGTCACCCTCAGCCGTCACAGGTACACGTCTGCACTGATAGGCTCAAACTCGTCTGCTCTCCCTCAGGACCTCGGAACCTTGCTGTTAATTAACTACCGTCTCTCTCTCTCTCTCTGGGTTAGTGCGCTCCGCGCCACTTCTCGTTCAGTCTATCTTCAGAGAGTTTCGGTCTTAAATCTTTCTCCGACTTCAAAGATGGCGACTTGTCCACCATGAAAGTGAATAATGGCAGAGATGCTAACGGCTAGATGCCGCCTACGGACTAACTGACAAAAAGACTAACACCTTCGCTAATATCAAAGCCCGTTCCTTCATGGAAATTCACGGCCAGTAACCTGCCGCCCACCAAATTCTTGTACCTCCCCGTACCAAGGACACTTTCCCAGCCGGCCGGCCTGAAGTTGTGTCTTCGGAGTGGAGAAAAATACATTCCTTCGATAAGGGTCAGCCTGAACCGGTTCTCTCCAAGCGAACAACAGCTTAAAACTAAAACATCACTCCTGACCTAGAAAGCCTTCTCGAGCTACCAGGCAGAAAGCAAAATGGAGTCTGTCTCGCTTAAGGCCTACGGAGCCCATAATATGCATAGCTCCATGAGAAACAGATCGGCATGTTAGCAAATGAGTAAATCATGACTAATACCTATATATCTAACCCCTAACTTAAATTCATAAGCCTTACTCTAAGGGAAATAATACGAAAATGCCTTTATGTGTATAAGACAGGGTCCCTATCTATCGGCCTAATCCCTATGCTATGGGGGTGATAGGCTGGAGTCACTCTCCATCATTCTTCTTCTCCAGAGAGCTGGCAGAAAGGCAGCCATAACATTACACCCCTTGACTCCAGTCTATTAACCACAAACTAAATGGAACTAACGTCAGTAGACGAATAATATGAAACAAAACTAACTGATCTATGAGCCTTAGTAAGTCTAAAATATTGTAGCAGGGAAGGAATACACTGAATAAAGCAACAAATAACTATAAGGATGCAGACAGTAATAATAACCCCTCCCAAAATTTGTCGTAAAAAATGCATGTCAGGGAGCCAGTTAAAGAGCCAGTCAAAGAAACCCTGATCTATGTGTTCTCTGATTTCTGCAGTCAAGTCGTGGAGTTTATTAATATGGGATTGGATATCTTTAGAATGGTCAGACAAATTAAAACAGCATAGACCTTCAAAATCGGAACAATCATGCCCGTGTTTTAACAACAAATAATCGATCGCAGCACGATTTTGCAAAATGGCTCTACGTTCACCTTGGGAGTCCAATAATAAATCTGATAAAACAGTAGATGTTTGGTTGATCGATTTGACCATCCAGCAGGCCATTTTGCCGATTGTTTTGGCATTATAAACGGCCAATGCAGGAACACCAATAATGGAAAAAGCTAAACCAAGGTATTCTGATCTGGAATAAAGATGAACAGAGGAATCACAGTCTTCATGCAATGACATAGAGTCTCGAACAATACGGGAATGTGAAGGAGGATGTGAAGAAAACATTAGCAAACTTAATCTAGTAATGGCACATGGGCCACCAGAAATATTCGCAGGAATATAGGGCCAAGATGAATTCCCGCAAGAAAAGAGCCATCCAGCTGGTAACAACATTGAACGATAATGGCTAGTGGCTACAACCAAACTTTTACAAGTCATATTGTTCTTCACTGAAAGGCATGAATTAGGAAGTCTTTTTGAACATAGCAAACGTTGATGAAATGAAAAAGTAGTAGCGGCTTGAAGTTTCAACCGCAAACATTCAGAGATGGCCTTAGGATTACAGGTCATAATAAAACAAAGGTCACCAGGGGTAATATTAAAGGTAGTAATTCTGGAATTAATAAGGACATCCTGGTCTGGAAGAAGAGTACATGAAGGACAAAATTCATGGGCCAAGAAGTCGCCCAAAATAACATTAGGTCGGGCATTGGATACATTGAATATATGGTGCAGAGTTTCAGTAGATGCAGGGACAGCAACCAGACAGGTCGATAAAATGTCAGTGACAGACTTCATGGGGGTAAGGCAAAAATGCGGAGAGTTCGTCACTCGCTCAGCGAGTGTGATCCAGAAATTTGAAGATTTCTGCCACGCAGATCGCGCGGCTCTTGTTATCCCATCACTCGGCGTCGGTAGATCCTCTCCTCTCCCGGCGTAGCAGGCCAAAAGGAGTCCAACGCCGACACATCCTGCAGCAGCAGTCCAAAGAATGATCTGAAAAAATACAAACACAGGCCTTAATCATTCTCGTAAGTAACATTTATCAGCTGGGACAGCTTCCCAGCCATCTTGCCCTGGCTTCATCACCAAAACGGTGTTGTCATGACCGGTCGCAATAATATCAGCCTGTTCAGGAGGATTTTTAGGCGATTGCACCCATATTTTAGCTCCAGGAAGATCAGAGGATCCGAAGCCTTTTTGTCCTCGCACAGTTAGCAACGTTGGGGCAGGGCCTTTTTTGATCTCACCACTGAAGACAGGCATAATCAGTAACTGAGCAACACGGTCAGACTTTTTGATAAACAAATCCGTCTCACTGCTATTAAGCAAGAGAGCCTTAATCTCTCCCTGATAATCACTGTCGATCACTCCTCCGAGTACTTGAACACCTTTCAGGGCCAGGCCAGATCTAGGGGCAATTAATCCAAAACTACCGGCAGGTATAGAGACACCAATGCCAGTTTCAACAATGATTCGATCTTTTCCTGGGAAGTGTGCATCATTTAATGCATGCAGGTCGAGGCCTGCGGAACCTGGGGTTGCTCTACATGGAGCCATAGCACCGGGGGTAATTTCCCAATATGTGACAGTAGTTCCAACAGAATTAGGTTTCGCATCAACATGTGGAGGAAACAAACGCATCAAAGGAGATTCAGCATGTAATAAAGGACGATTGTTTAAAATCAATAAAGCTTGAAGTAGGACATCTCTCCACTGGCTGTAACGGTCATCAGTCAACTTGCGCAACTGTTCTTTCAACAAGCCATTCATTCTCTCAATCAGTCCTGAAGCTTGTGGATAATATGGAATATGAAACACCCAATCGATATTGTTCTCCATACAGAATTCCTGCACCAATCTTCCACGAAAGTGGGATGCATTGTCTGATTGAATTTGGAATGGGACACCATAATACAGAATGATTAGCTCCAGGGTTTTAATTGTATTCACTTGGGTAGCATTCTTGCAAGGGAAAGCGACCAAAAGGCCACTATAAGTATCAACCACTGTACAAATATATTGACAATTTCTGCTCATAGGAAGCGGGCCAATATAATCAATCTGCCAAATTTGGGCGGGCAATTTACCTCGATGTAAGTGGCCTCGAACAATTTGAGGCACCTCTTTCTTTCTAGAATGCTGGCAAATGGGACAATGTAGAATGGCATCTTTAATTAAAGAAGAGGGAATATGAATTCCTCTATCAGCAGCCCACCTGTTAGTGGCTTTCTCTCCAAAATGTCCTGCTTTCTGATGGGCCCATTTCGCCAATCCCGCCAAATCAGAATCTTGCATGTCAACCACTGCCTCAGAAATTTTAGACTGTTCATCTGCAATGTTATGGAAAAATTTGTCAAGGGAGTCGATTGGAGTATGAGCATCCACGTGAAAGATTGTTACAGTACTCTGCGGAAGCAGTTCCCAAATATCTTGCCACAATTCTTTACCCCATAACTCCTTGGAATGCAATTCCCAATTATGCGAGTGCCATGTAGGCAGCCACACTGCTAGGCCATTTGCAGTGGACCAAGAATCAGTAAAAATATGACATGTACCTGGTAACTCCTGTTTCAAAACTTGGTAAACTGCATAGAGTTCAGCATATTGACTACTCTTACCGTCTCCAGTTGTGCTCAACAATTTCTGTGTAATCGGGTTATAGGAGACAGCTTTCCAATGTCTCTTGTCACCAATGAACTTCGCAGAACCATCCGTAAACCACACATGTTTTCTATCCTCCGCGGACAGATCATCAAATGATTTACCCCACTTCACGGGAGACTCCTGCACTACGGGAACCGAACGCTCACTTTCAGCCTCATTGGAGGGCGCCTGCGCCACTCGCTCATGTAAAACCGCCACACCTTTCGGACCCACACGTGCCCTGTCCTGAATGTACCATTTCCATTTAATCACACTAGCCTCCTGAGCATGTCCAATTCGATGGGACTTCGTTGAACTCAAAACCCACTGCATGATGGGAATCTCAGGCCTCAAAATCACAGCATGGCCTAAAGTCAATTGCTCGGTATCCACCAGAGCCCAATAACAAGCAAGCAACTGTTTTTCAAAAGGTGAGTAACGCTCACCAGCCTCTGGTAACTTTTTGGTCCAAAAACCTAATGGCACTTTTTGTCTGCCTTGCTTTTGCCACAAACTCCAATTAGCATACAGACCTTCCACGGATACATTCAAATCCACATTACCTTCACTCACGGGCCACAAATCCAAAGCATACTGAATAGCTTCTTTAGCCAAATTAAAAGCAGTCTGTTGAGGTTCACCCCATTCAAACGCATTCTTTTTACGAGTGACTCGGTACAGTGGAGCCAAGATCTGACTTAGATGGGGAATATGCTGACGCCAAAAGCCAAACAAGCCAATGAAACATTGAGCCTCTTTCCTGTTTCTGGGAACAGCAAAATCAAGTATTTTCCGTTTAACCTGTGGAATCACCTCTCTGTGACCCTCATGCCAATTAATTCCTAAGAATTTCACAGCTTGGGATGGAGTTTGTAATTTGTCAGGATTAATTTCCCAGCCTTTTGCTCGCAAACAGTCAATGATCTGATCTAAATGAGACTGTACTTGGTCTTGCGTTTCACCTTGAATCAAAATGTCGTCAATATAATGACAAACTTGAACTTGTGGAATCGTGGGCACTTCAGATAAATGTTCCGCCACCAGCCGGTGACAGATCGTAGGACTATGTACATAGCCTTGAGGAAGACTCCGGAACGTCATTTGACGTCCATTCCATGTAAAACTGAATTGTTCTTGGCATTCGGGGGCAATTGGAACCGAAAAGAATGCATTAGCAATATCGATAGAAGCATACCATGTACCTGGATGCTTTTGAATTCTCTCAATCAGTGTAACAATGTCAGGCACTGCAACAGTCAATTTAGGTGTATGTTTGTTCAATTCTCGATAATCAACAGTCATGCGCCAAGAGTTGTCACTTTTGCGCACGGGCCAAACAGGATTATTCCAAGCAGATGTGACCGGAGTAATGACTCCCGCGTCAACCAAATCCTGAATCGTAGCTGTAATTTCTTCATGACCACCTGGGATGCGATATTGTTTCTGAGAAATCACTTTCGTTGCTAAAGGGATCTTAATAGGTGGCATGCGTAAACGGCCAACCCGTACGGGTCTGGTCGAAATGTACTGCCTAGTACCAAACTGATAGTAACCATCATCCAAATGCAAAGTCATACCTTTCAAGATGTCAATTCCAATAATGTATTCCAAAAGTGGCACAACCAACACAGAGTATTCTCTACGAGGAATCCTACCAATTTTAATTTCAAGTGCAGTTTGAACTGCGGGTGTTTCCTTACCACCCAACCCGGTAATTGTGAAAGACTGTCCATGAAATTTTCTTGACTTGCCATGAATTAAAGTGGCCTCCGCCCCAGTATCAACTAACGCTCGGGCCCTTTGGATATTACGATGTTTCCAAAAAATCTCAATATCTACATATGGTCTGTAATCTCTGTGGGCCCACCTGCGTACCGGAGCTTGACCTATTTCCTAGTCATCTTTCCCGCGTCCCGTTAACCAAGACAGATCAGGGTAAATGTTTTCAGTTTTCTTCGGTATCAGAATTTCTTGTTCATATCCGTCTCCAGTACGAAACGGATTAGTGTCAGGCTCAAAAAGTTGTGAATTACGGTCGGAGAGTCTGTTACGATCCTCCCTCCTTCGTACATCAGGGGAAAAACTCCTTGCATCTCTACGTCTGTTAGAACCACGATCATCTCTTCCCCTTTCACGATCATCCTCTCTCCCCCTCCCATCACTACGACGGGGGGAATCACCACGTTCCTGGCGCCGATCATCACGGCGATCAAAATTCACACGTCGTCTCTCATCACCACTGTCATCTGAACCACGATCATAATCATTCTTTCGCACACGACGGGCACCTTCCTTCCGATCCAAACCACGCTTACGAAACATATCCCATAGGATATTATTAGGTTCACCATCGATCTCTTCCCTTTTGACACCATCAGCAATGAGAGCAAGAAACATGTCACGTCTAGAGAACTTATAGTCCCCACCAGTACGACCCTCAGGTCGGGATTGTCTTTCAGGTTTAAACCATTCACCCAGCTCACCAAGCTGACGAACAGACTCAAGCACAGCAGACAAAGGATTGCCAGTTTGGTTAATCAATAATGTCATCATGACCTGCTTGTAAGCAACAGGAGAAGTACGTATAATGCGGTTACGCACGGAAGATGTTAACAAACCATCCAATAACCTGTCAGCAGTACTAAGGAAGATACACGTTTTCATGACTTCTTCCTTTAAACGTTGCGACGCATCGCGCAGAGTGTACCACGGTTTTTCATCAGAGGGCCAATCAGACTCTGTTGGATATTTATGATTACAGCCATCAGACGCAAGCTGGAGCAAAGAAGTCTGGACATTACCATTAAAATTCCGAAAATGGTCCTGAATAGTAGAATCAGAACTCAAAGAACAAAATCGTAAGCAGTCAACAGCATCGAGCATAATACCGGAAGCGCCAAGCTCATACAGACGCACCATCCAAGTAAGTAAGGCCTCACCAGGCCGTTGTTTAAATCGTTGCAGGATGTCACTAATCTCCTGCTGAGTAAAATCTTCAATACAGTCAAGAGGGATACCACCCGGATTACCAGGGGCTTGTTGTAATTTCCGTCGAAAGATCGGGTGAGCAGACACTGCGGGAAGAGCTTCCGAGGAAGCCCGCATCTTAGGTTTAACCGAACAATCAGGGCAGGCTACGTCATCCGCACGGGAAGAACGAGCACGGTCACCATCGGTAGTCAAATCAATGCACGAGGCAGATTTACAATCACGTCCGGAGCGAGAAGACTCGCGCTTGTCACCCTCCTCTGCCGAGGAGTCAGAAGTATGAGAATCCCAGATATTACCGTCCCATTCATCAGGGTTCCAATCCATTCCAGCTTTTGCTACAACCATACGCACTTTGCGTGAAGACACACGTCCACGCCGATGTTTATACTTATATCGTGCAATACGGACCGCAGCCCTTTCGGCAATGGTCTGATATGTTTCAAGTTTATCGGCAAGCAATTTATTTTGACAACGCAACAAAGTGTGCGCATTTTGCAACTCGACACACTGTCCTTCCGAGTCTTTAAACTGTTTCTGTAGTCGCACAAACCTCTCATGCAATATTCTGTATGCATTAAGAACAATCCACCCTCTGCGTCCTAAAATAGGAAGCTCATCACCCTTCACCACTGGCGCTTTCTGTAGGCACGAAATCACATCAGCAGGCTCCGCCTGCTCCAAGAATGAAGACCAATTTTCACTTAAACCAGTAGAATCAGCCCACTCACGGGCCAAAGCCTCGTAAGGCGTAGACTCCCAGCCGGGAATCTGGATCGGTAATTTAAAAACCGACTGTGATTTTTTAGCAAACATAATGACACGCAAAAAATTATATACAAAATTATAAACAAAATTTTATACGTAGAAGCCGAGCGCAAACCAACGAGATGAAAACAACACAATGCACACAGGCTTCGTAAACAGTTCGTGACGCCAGATGTAATGGCTGGATTTTCTGTCTAGATGGGATCAGCCCCCAGGGGCCCCTGTGACCCAGCCAAAACGTACTCACCTTCCCTTCTTAGATCGTATTCACAATAAGTAGCTATACAGATAAATATACAGATTGCACCTAAGAATGGGGAATAACAATATACATATATGGATTTTCTACAATATCTTATTCACATCGGTTGGCCTCGCGGTCACTCTGACCCAGACCGTTCTACCCCAGGGCAGATCTGACACACAATCCGGCGTGTCTACACACGGGCCTGCAGAACCCAATGCTCCCTTTTCCAAAGCGTTCGCGATCCTGCGAAACATAAACGTCAGTATCCCCCCTGACGCTCTCATTTAGTCTTATACCACAATCCGGTGGCTTTACACGGCGGTGTCCCTCCCGCCGTTCTCATTAACGCCGCATATCAACGACGACCACATTCCTATGAAACATTATTAGGATGATATCTCAGCAGTCTACTTAGGATAAAACTAAAATAATAACTTTGGATATGGATTCAGATGGTATAGTGTACTCCGTGCTTACGACATCAAAGGTCCACTCACTCCCTCTTTATTTGATAACTATTCGTCTGATCGGGATTTCTCATCCGTTCGTCTAAACAGTGCTCAACTAGGAGCATAATTTACCAAGATTGAAAACAAGCACCAGGTACACGATAATTCTATATGAATTAGGGCATTTATTAACCATAAACATAAATCACATTACTAGGCAGCATTACATTTGCACAAGAAATAAAAGAGAAAGATTAGGGTGCACGCACTATAAGAATCGGTCGGACTTCACCTGGTTAATGGGAAATCGGGACTCGGCAGTCATCTAGGCTCCTGTCTCGTCTCTGGGTCCTGGCTCGCCTTGCAGTCACCCTCAGCCGTCACAGGTACACGTCTGCACTGATAGGCTCAAACTCGTCTGCTCTCCCTCAGGACCTCGGAACCTTGCTGTTAATTAACTACCGTCTCTCTCTCTCTCTCTGGGTTAGTGCGCTCCGCGCCACTTCTCGTTCAGTCTATCTTCAGAGAGTTTCGGTCTTAAATCTTTCTCCGACTTCAAAGATGGCGACTTGTCCACCATGAAAGTGAATAATGGCAGAGATGCTAACGGCTAGATGCCGCCTACGGACTAACTGACAAAAAGACTAACACCTTCGCTAATATCAAAGCCCGTTCCTTCATGGAAATTCACGGCCAGTAACCTGCCGCCCACCAAATTCTTGTACCTCCCCGTACCAAGGACACTTTCCCAGCCGGCCGGCCTGAAGTTGTGTCTTCGGAGTGGAGAAAAATACATTCCTTCGATAAGGGTCAGCCTGAACCGGTTCTCTCCAAGCGAACAACAGCTTAAAACTAAAACATCACTCCTGACCTAGAAAGCCTTCTCGAGCTACCAGGCAGAAAGCAAAATGGAGTCTGTCTCGCTTAAGGCCTACGGAGCCCATAATATGCATAGCTCCATGAGAAACAGATCGGCATGTTAGCAAATGAGTAAATCATGACTAATACCTATATATCTAACCCCTAACTTAAATTCATAAGCCTTACTCTAAGGGAAATAATACGAAAATGCCTTTATGTGTATAAGACAGGGTCCCTATCTATCGGCCTAATCCCTATGCTATGGGGGTGATAGGCTGGAGTCACTCTCCATCATTCTTCTTCTCCAGAGAGCTGGCAGAAAGGCAGCCATAACACCCCCCTCTAATTTACCACTTCTAAAATACCGATTCGGTATGATTCGGTATTTTAGAAGTGGTAAATTAGATTTACCTACATCGGGCCTAGATCCCCAATCTTTGTAATCCAGACAGGCCTTGCTGGGACAGGTGGTTTTTCTTCAGTGGTTGTTGGCTTTTGTGTTGTGTTACTCGGACTTCTTTTTGTTTCATTTCAGTCCTGTAAAACAGCCAAACGATCTTTGACATCAAAGGGTTTTTTGTTCCACCACTGAAGTTTGACAATCGAGGTCTTCGATTATCATTCTAGTACCAAACAGTAATTCATATGGAGTGATTCCACCCAGAGAATTTCTTGGCAGATTGTTAATACTACGTTGGACACTTATTAGATGTTTGGCCCACCTGTCACCGGAGCCTAATACCCTAGCTGTTATAGATTGCTTTATGTCACGGTTTTTTCTTTCCACTACCGCATTTCCCTCAGGATGGAATGGACTTGAGTACCGCAATGCAATGCCCAAGCTGACCATGGCCTCCTTGTAAGCCCGAGAGCTAAACGCAGGACCCTGGGCAGAATGTAGCATGCCGATTGCTTATGTGCCGATAAAGACTCGCAAATCTTTTATAACAGTTCAGGCGTCAGCGAGCGCTGAGGTCACATCCAAATGAATCTTGTCCTAATAGTTGTGGGACCGCATTTGTCCATGGTGACGTCTGCGTGTAGAAAGTCTAATGCTGTCTAACAGTGGTGTTTGTGCTGGGCTGGCTACACTGTAGTCAGGTACTTGGTATTTTTCAATGCTATGATCTCTGTAACAGACATCGCAATTAATTCCAAATTCATACATTTCGACACTCATTCCTGGCCACCAGTACACCTCTTCTAACTCTATTAGAGATTTTAAGATCCCATGATGTGTCAGACCCTCTCCCATATGTGCTTTGTGAACCAAAGCAGCTCTCCGGTTCCTGTTTGGAATTACTCTGTCCCCCACTCCAGGGATTCGAGCAAAAGGAACGGAGTTTGCATCAATTATGTATGTATGTCCGAGTGGATAATTTAGTGGTAACGCCACATAGTTGCCTACCATTGAGGCATTAACTGCTAGCATTGTTTCAGCGTCTATCGTTGTTTTAGAACTTTTAACAATCGCGCACGCAGCACTTTAGGCTTGTTTACCCCCAATTGCGGGTTGTGCTGAACCGTCATTATAGATTATACATCCGTAATGTTCTAGAGGCAGAATTTCAGTTGGCAGAGGACATTTGTGTTCGTATTGTAGGAATTCTTGTGTTTTCAAGTAGGGCTCAAACACGTATTCACCGTCTGTTGCAGCAAGAGAAATAACCCATTGTATCCATCTCGGATGTAAAGCTTTTGCATTTGGAATGCTCGCTTTCGTCACTGCTTCTAAAGCAGGTACAGGTGTAACGATCATTATGCGTTTACCCTGTGCTAGGGCTCTCTCCTTTGCTACTGCAGTTTGAACCGCTGTCAGAATTTTTTCTGTAGGAGTGAATTTCACTTCAGCTTGTGTGTACACATGTGATTTATAAGCTATTGGTACCTTTTCACCTTCTTTAAAGGTTAGGTATGTGAATCCGCATCTCCCTGGAATGATCCGGAACACAAGGTTGCGCACGTTTTCGCGTGTCTGTAATTGTGTTTTTGCTAACATATCTTTTTGTACTGAGCGCAAATTTTCTGTGTGTTTTTGAGTCCAATTAGTTGGTTTGAAATCAGGTTTTATCAGTTCGTAGAGAGGTTTAACCCTTTCTGCGTAATTTAGAACATAAACTCTTCCAAAATTCAGGAAACCTCGAATTGACTAAGTTTTTCAGTGTTTTCGGAGGTTGGAGCAGGGCACATTTCTCTAGAAAGTTTGCTGGCAGGCTTTTGCCTTCACTTGAAAGTTCATATCCTAAGAATAGGACGTTGTAGTGGGCAATTCGTGATTTCTTAAAATTGAATCTGTTCCCTTCAGAAGCAAACCCAAGTATTATGGTGTTCGCTCTTTTCAAGTGTACGTCCAAGTCATCGTCTGTAAGATAGATATCATCGACATACGATAATGCTTCATCATCGTACGTTTGTAGTAACTATGTTACTCTGGCTGAAATGAACCCTGGACTATTCTTGAATCCCTGGAGGAGATGGCAAAATTGACACTGTGTCCCCATAATTGAGAAAGCAGTCAAATGCCTGCTTTTAGGTGCAATGTTTTGACAGAAGAAACCATTTGAAATATCTAATGTTGTTTTATATTTTTTCCGCACAATGTTATTCATCAGTGCTGCAGTGTGTGCATTTTGTACTGCAAATGTTTTGCAACAAGAGTTTAAGTGTCTGTAGTCCAAAACTAGATGATATGAAATGTCTGGTTTGGAGACAGAAAACAAAGGATTGTTCATAGATGAGGTGCATGTTTCAATCACCCCTTTATATTCCAATATATTTAGAATCTCCCCGACCTGTTTTTTAGCTTCCTGCTTAACAGGATATTGCCTTTGCATTGTAGGTTGAGTTTTTAGGTCTCTGGCCTAGCGTACACTGCGCAGCAGTGTCGCGCAGCGAGAGTCCTTTTTTCGGCGTTTTGAAAATGGACCTAGGAATTCCAAGCAGCTTGTGCGTGTTGTTTCCTAGGTCCATTTTCATTGGCCTTCGTGTGCGTGTGTTTTTAAAACAGAACACGCAATTGGCCATGGGCGGTCGCGTAGTTCCGCCCATGGCCTATTGGTGTCTGTTATGCGCACAAGAGGCCATATATGTTTAATTAACGTGGCCGTCAGGGCCGCGGTAATTAAAGACATATGCTCGCAGTGGCGCGCGCGTGCGCACCACTCCCAAGCATTTTTTTTGTTTCTGCTTGCACAGTGACCGCAACTAACCAGGAGGGCCCAGCTCTGAAAACAAAACTACAGGGTTTTGAATTTTATTTCTCGGGAAAGAGAATCCTGCACGTGAAGCGGTTGCTCCTGCCCATCTCCCGACCTACAAGCGCTACTGTGGTATCGTAGCGCTGCCTATCCACTGGCATTTTCATTTCTGATTGGCATTTCCATTTCTGATTCAGGGCCCAGTTTCCAGCGTAGCGCTCCGCATTGCGTAGTTAATTGCTGGTATTTGGTCCTACGTGCATTGCGCTGCTTACTCTCGTTTACCATTTCAGGGCTTTACAATATTAATTGCTGACCTGTGTGCATAGCGCTGCTGTTTGAGTCCTCACATTTGTTTATTTGTATTTGCATTGCCCTCGCATAGCGTCCTGTTGTTGTTTTTGAGCCCACCATTTTGTTGTGCCTGCAGCCCGTCCCTCCCCCTTCGCTAACGCCTCTCAGCTCCCCCTCCCACCCACGAAGTACTAGGAACAACTCGGCTGAGGAGCCTCTGTGACCAGCTGAACTCCACGTGAAGCGGTTGCTCCTGCCCACCTCCCGATCTACAAGCGCTACTGTGGTATCGTAGCGCTGCCTATCCACTGGCATTTTCATTTCTGATTGGCATTTCCATATCTGATTCAGCGCCCAGTTTCCAGCGTAGCGCTCGCATTGCGTAGTTAATTGCTGGTATTTGGTCCTACGTGCATTGCGCTGCTTACTCTTGTTTACCATTTCAGGGCTTTACAATATTAATTGCTGACCTGTGTGCATAGCGCTGCTGTTTGAGTCCTCGCATTTTGTTTATTTGTATTTGCATTGCCCTCGCATAGAGTCCTGTTGTTGTTTTTGAGCCCACCATTTTGTTGTGCCTGCAGCCCGTCCCTCCCCCTTCGCTACTGCCTCCCAGCTCCCCCTCCCACGCTCCGCCCCCCTCCACTTCCCAACTTATGTCAGAGGGACCTACGTGCAGCGTTCACGCGCAGCGGTCGCGCCCCAGTTGCGCCGAAGGTGCGCCAAAAGGTAAGCCCGTCTACGCCCGTCCCCGCCAAGCCCGCGCCCAGCGCCAGACCCCTTGGCCCCCGTCCCACCCTCCCCACCCGCATTACATACGACATCTCTACCCTCCTAGCCCTTAACCCCGGTCGACTCCCCAACTGCGCCCAAGCCGCTCCTGGACATACCCATGGACCCTTCACATGCAACTCCTGCAAGTTTGACGGCACCAAGACCAACTCCTCATCCACTAACACCAAACAGATATCTGACTCCAACCACCTAAAATGCATCCTGCTCAACACCCGCTCGGTCCACAGACACGCCATCGACCTCTGGAACCTACTAGACACCATCTCTCCAGACGTCGCCTTCCTAACAGAAACATGGATGAACGCCTCATCAGCCCCAGACATCACCATTGCCATTCCGGAAGGATACAAGATCATCCGTAAGGACCGCACCAAGAAAACAGGAGGAGGCATCGCTATCGTCCATAAGAACTCCATCCGCATCTCAACCAGCTCAGACGTCAACCTCGCTAGCGCCGAACACCTCCACTTCCAGATCCACACCGACCCCAAGACCACACTCAGAGGCACCCTCCTCTACAGGCCACCGGGACCCCGTGCACAATTCAGCAACGACATCACTGACTTTATCACCCCACGCGCCCTCTCCTCCGAGGAATACATTCTATTGGGAGACCTCAACTTTCACCTGGAAAAGAGCAATGACAGCAACGCCACCACCCTTCTGGACAATCTCGCCAACCTCGGACTCAAACAACTTGTCTCTTCCCCCACCCACATCGCAGGTCACACACTCGACCCTATCTTCACCTCCAGCAAACATGTCTCCTTCAGTCACACCACAACTCTCCATTGGACCACAACTCACAACCATCCTCAACCTACTCTGCGAAGAAACTGGAACAAAATCACCATCGACCAGATCTCCTCATCGCTTCTTCAAAACCCCCCTGTCCACTCCTCAAACCCCGACCAAGCAGCCATTAACCTCACCCAATGGCTATCCAACAGCGCCGACATCCTAGCACCGTTGAAAAAACGTCAAATCAAACTAGGCAGCAAAAACGCCTCCTGGTTCAACGATGATCTTAAGGAATCGAAGAAACTCTGTCGCTCCCTCGAGAAGGCCTGGAAAAAAGACCCAAACTCCAGCACCAGGGACGCCTTCAAAAACGCCACCCGCATACACCACCAACTAATCCGATCTGCCAAGAAAGCCGCATTCAAAGACCGACTAGATAACAACGCCCACAACAGCAAGGAATTATTCAACATCGTCAAAGAATTTACCAACCCCTCAGCCAACTCCAACGACATCACCTCCTCTCAAGCCCTCTGCGACTCCCTAGCCTCGTTCTTCCACGACAAAATCGCAGACATCCACAACAGCTTCGACAACCGACCCGGAGACCAACCCTCCCAACCTTCTGCCGCACCTTCACCCCCCTTGAACATCCTTAATGACTGGAACCCAATCTCCACTGAGGACACCATCCACCTGATGAACTCCATCCACTCAGGATCCCCCACAGACCCATGCCCTCACCACATCTTCAACAAAGCAGACTCCATCATAGCACCACACCTCCGAGACGTCATCAACTGCTCCCTCAACTCCGCCACCTTCCCGGAAAGCTGGAAACACGCAGAACTTAGCGCCCTTCTGAAAAAACCCACAGCTGACCCCATCGAACTCAAAAACTACCGCCCCCGGTCGCCGCCACTGGGGGGAGGGTGATGTTGGGGAGGGACGAGGGTGGGGGGATAGTTGGGGTGCTTGTCTTGTATTTTTCTTCCTTCTTTCTCTCTCGCTGCGACTAGCTATGCCTAGGGAGGGCTACTGGACCATGAGCGGAGTTTGAGCGGTTCTCTCGATCCGAGGGTGCCTATACTGGACTAGAATCTCTATTGCCTGCGGACTATGGAGCCCTATCGCCCTTCCTCTTTGGATGAGCCCCTCCCCTTCTTTGCGCCCCCTGTGTGGGGTTTCGTGGCGGTATGTCGCCTATACTTTCCTTCCCTTTCTGTTTCCCCTCTTACTGTCTCCCACCCCCCCTTTCTATTCTCAACTGATATACTGCAAAATAAAAATTTTACAAAAAAAACTACCGCCCCATCTCGCTCCTTCCATTCCCGGCCAAAGTCATCGAGAAAGCTGTCAACAATCAGTTCGCCGCCTTCCTCGAAACCAACAAATCCCTCGACTCCTCACAGTCTGGCTTCCGAGCCAAACACAGCACGGAGACCGCCCTCATCGCAGCAACAGACGACATTCGAACTCTACTGGACCATGGAGACACAGTCGCCCTCATCCTCCTCGACCTCTCCGTAGCCTTCGACACAGTCTGTCATAGCACCCTGCTACAACGCCTCAGAAACATCGGAATCCAAGGAAAGGCACTGGAATGGATCACCTCGTTCCTCACCGGAAGAACCCAGAGAGTCCGCCTCCCCCCATTCAAGTCAGAGGCCACTGAAGTCATCTGCGGCGTACCACAAGGATCCTCACTCAGCCCCACCCTCTTCAACGTATACATGAGCCCCCTCGCAGCCATCGCACGCCAACACAACCTCAACATCATCTCCTACGCTGACGACACTCAACTGATCCTCTCACTCACCAAAGACTCTAACACCGCCAAAACCAACCTACATGAAGGAATGAAAGAAGTAGCCGAGTGGATGAAGCACAGCCGTCTGAAACTGAACTCAGACAAAACAGAAGTCCTCATCTTAGGTACCTCCCCATCCGCCTGGGATGACTCTTGGTGGCCAGAGGCCCTTGGAAAAGCTCCCATCCCGACGGACCACGCACGGAACCTGGGTGTCATCCTGGACTCCTCACTCTCTATGTACAGACAAGTCAACGCCTTTTCATCATCTTGCTTCAACATTCTTCGCATGCTCAAAAAAACATTTCGCTGGATCCCCATTGAAACCAGAAAAACGGTCACCCATGCACTGGGTACAAGCCGCCTGGACTACGGAAACACCTTATACCCCGGTACCACCGCAAAACTCCAGAAAAAACTCCAACGCATCCAGAACGCATCAGCCAGACTCATACTAGACATCCTGCATAAAGACCACATCTCTGGTCACCTGAAAAGCCTCAACTGGCTCCCCGTCAATAAGAGGATTACTTTCCGCCTCCTAACCCACGCACACAAAGCACTTTACTAACTTGGACCCGAATGCCTCAACACACGACTTTCCTTCTACACCCCCTCCCGCCAGCTACGATCCTCCAACCAAGCCCTTGCTACCGTACCTGGCATCAACAAAACGACCATGGGAGGAAGATCCTTCTCCTACCTAGCAGCTAAAACCTGGAACTCACTCCCCACCCACCTTCGTCTCACTCAGAACCACTTTGCATTCAGAAAGCAACTTAAAACTTGGATATTCGACAAGTAATTCCCCACCCTTCTTCAAGCGCCTTGAGACCCTCCGGGTATGTAGCGTGCTATATAAATCTTTTGACTTGACTTGACTTGACTGTGTGCAGAGGCGGGAGGGGACGGTGACTCAGTCCCATGGGGCCGGGCATCAGCTGAGGCTGCACCCCCTTCTCTGAGGCTGGAATCCAGAATCCCGACGTCTGTGACTCGGTGCTTCGTTTGAGCTGTGGGTTGAGGACCGGCACCTTTTTTTTCCGTCATCACAATGCGTTCCGCTTTATCATTCAGCAATGCCTTGTTTCTCGTTTGACATACCGTAGGCAATGCACACACACACATTCCGCAACTGGACCCGTTCGAAGCCGCATTGAACTCCCTCCATTGAAATTTCGCGAGACTTACCTCGCGGCAAAGGTGGCCGTTCTTCGTTGCTTGTGCTTGCTTAGCCGAAGTTACCCCACGTGGGTGCCCGGCCATGGAACGTTTGATGGACAGACCCACCACGCCTGCACCCAGGGCCTGGGTTAAGTTGCCTCGATGGCTCCACGGTTCCCTCTCTGCTCGCAGCGCAAATGAGTTAAGAAGTTCATTAAGCAGCCTGTTAACCTTTTCCTGCAGCCCTCCTGCCTCCTGCGCGCTCACTAATGTGCCGCCGGATTAATCACGTGAGGCGGCGACAGCCTGCTCTGAGGAGAATGCCGCCACAGCTTGATCCACTTTAACCATTTCGGCGCTGGTTACATTCCAAAACGACGGTGTTTAGGAACTCCCTTTCATCGGTCTCATGTTATGCTACATAAAAATGAGCGCCAACATAACCAGCTTCCAGTCAGGGGCTCGTTGGCACGGATGTCGCGAGAGATTCAGTGTGTGGGGCAGTAATTCACTTTCTGCCGCGATCCAGCTTGGATGTGGGCCCAGGTTATTTTCCTATTTCATACACATCCTTTTTTCATCTGATATAGAGGGATGTTGCCCGTCTACCAAAGCGAGCGCAATTTTCACAACTTCAATATACTTAAATGCATTTAGTTCTCTAAAATGTACCCAAACCCGATTTTCTGAACAGAAACTAAAATATATCTTTATCTCCAGTTTTTATAAAGCACTGACTGGTATTCTCTCTCGTACTTTCCTTGCAAGCAAATAGGAAATGGCTGGTTATTATGTTTTTCTAAGCAGCGGAATGCGGCCTGGTTACGAGGGAACAAGTTGTGTGTGTGCTGTCGAAAGCTCCAATTATTTTGCAAGACTGTAAACCCAAAGCAGGCATTAGGCTAACCGTTATCCCACGGTATCAAAACAACAATGGTCCTAGACCTATTAATTATACAGATTGACTTAAATCAATAATATCCAAAATGTTTTGTAAGTAGAGCAACCACAGTCCGTCTGCTCTATTGTACTAGAAAAACTTTTTGTACCACACAATAAACCTAAACCACCAAAAAGAGATTACTTTTGATTTATTAACTTATTCATCATCTTTCTTGATATTTTTATATGTTTTAACAGTTCATATTATACACAAACATTTCATTTCCAAATTGATAAAAACAGAGGTTGCCCAAGAAAGGAATTGTGCAAGAAAGGGGGAGATCAGGAGTGTGAAAGCAAGTGAACGGAAAGGAAGCAAATTAGAGGGTAAAGAAACAACTATTCACATTATTTACAAAACAATACCGGACTTTCTGCTCAGCCGTATTGAGACCCTGGCCAACTTATTTAAAGTTTTTTTAGAACATTTTTTGAGTAGACATATATCTGAAAAGTATTTTGCACTATATACAGTTCTTTAGTTGGTCCAAGAACTGTATATAGTGCAAAATACTTTTCAGATATATGTCTACTCAAAAAATGTTCTAAAAAAACTTTAAATAAGTTGGCCAGGGTCTCAATACGGCTGAGCAGAAAGTCCGGTATTGTTTTGTAAATAATGTGAATAGTTGTTTCTTTACCCTCTAATTTGCTTCCTTTCCGTTCACTTGCTTTCACACTCCTGATCTCCCCCTTTCTTGCACAATTCCTTTCTTGGGCAACCATTTTGGATATTATTGATTTAAGTCAATCTGTATAATTAATAGGTCTAGGACCATTGTTGTTTTGATACCCACCAAGCCCACTTCCACCCCCCCTTAAAACTACAGGATCCATCCTCTCACCCTCTAATAAACTAGTAGGATTTAGCCGTCAGTCAACCATCTCCAGGCAACTGAATCTATTTGCAGTTTGGAAACCACCCCAATTTTCCCTGTAAGCTGGCTCCCCAGGGCGCTGCGCCCCCCACATCCCCCAATCTCCACCCCGCCCACGATACCCTACTATATGCCAATTTCTATCAATGTCCCAATCACGTGTTGGTCCACTCCTAGGGGGATAAAAGAAGGAAAGTCGTCTAGTTGCAATTCCCTCATATCTATCCTGAGTGTTCCATGTGCAAACATGGTCAGCCGTGTGAGGATCCGCAAAATTAATCAGAACACAATCACCTTAAACCGATTTCCTCTCATGTCCCACCCATGTTACCCTGCGCACCGTCAAGATCCTGCTTGTCTGGTTAGGGGGTAAGGGCCGATTTGAGTTAAGCCAATGTTGGACCTTGTTTAGCTTCCTCGTCGGCTTCACCCAATTCAGGGACCCCCGTCATAACCACAACGTAGGGACTTGCCTCGGGGGGCAGGTTCACCGCTCTTCTCCTAAGTGAACCTCCATCGTTCTTATTCTTATTTACTTGCGTGGTATATACCCTGGGTGAAGTCTGCCCCTCTCGAGGGGGGGGTGGCACAGGTTTTAGTTTTTGCTGCAGCCGACTTCTCGGAGGCCAAGACCAAATTAGGTTTTGGGTTGATCACTAATGTTGGTGGTTTTTTGGTAGCCTGGTCGGCAGGTTTATTGGTGTTGGATTTGTTTCCCCCTATTTTTTTAGCCCCCTGTGGGTTTTGTTTTTTGGGCACAGCGCACAGGTCGCCTAGCTGTTTTTCAGTGTGGGCTAGTCTTATCTCAATGGGCCTAAGATATAGTTTGAAGAGTTCAGCTGTCCTAGGTAGGAGTGAAATATTGACCTCGTCATCCCTGACACTAATCCTGTCCAGATTTTCCGGGGCCTCTGCATTCGCTCTACTCAAGGCCTCTTTGGAGGGGACATTACGAGAGGCATCATGATCTATATTCAGGATTAAAACAGAATCCCCACAAGTCTTTTTCAATTGTTTAGCCCTATCCCTTACTTTTTTTGGCTTGAGTTTTTTAGGGATAGCTCCCTCCTTCTTACCCTTCAGCTGGCTAGCACTCAGATCATCAGGTGAAGTAATAGCAGCAATGTCCTGAGTTTTTTTCTAAGTCTGTACTTGATAGATGAGATACTGATAGATCTACCGTGCCAGGCAAACTCTGTCTGTGAACATGTATATCGGCATGGGTTACTATTGGGGTTTCCAAAGGGACCACGCCCTTTGGTTGGTCGGGAGTTTTAGCTGTTGCAAAGTGGCCCATAGATGATCTTTTTGCCAGGGCAAGCTCTTGGGATACTCTGCGCTCCATTGATGACATTTTGTAGTGTAGTTCCTATATTCCCAATAGGCTCTGCGCATTGGAATAATATAAAAAGCAGTGTAGACGTAGGACTGAGGTCATCTAGGCCTCTACTGACTATATTAGACTTAAGGTTTGCCAGCTAGCTCAGAGGTCACTAGAAACTTTCTCGAATAAACGAGGAGGAGTTTAACCTCCCTGGATAGACAAGAAGGGATTCGCTTCTGACAACCATAAAACATGACCACTTTGCTCCCTCAGAATAAGAGTATATCTTTAGAGTCGTGTGAAAACAATAGACAGCTATTTCTCTCAGTCAGCAGTGCATACTTAGTTTCACCAGATTGCAGAGAATAGAGAGACGGGCGTTTTCAATAAAAGGTGTAATTTTTTGAGCAGTCTTCTTTTTCATGCAAGAGAAATGAATTGCCACAATTGCAATACTCATAGTAAAGTAAAGTGCGTACAGTAAAAGGAGGATTATAAAATAAAAGTATAAAGTAAAAGCATTGATATGGTTTCTTAGCCATATGATACTTTAAAATAGATAAAATATATACATACATATATACATTGACTAACGTACTCAACTGGTGCTTCTAAATACGCCTACCCCGGTGTACCTGACCTAAGCCTAATACGTGGGAAGGAGTAAGTAAGTAGCGGTTTAAGATAAGTTGGTTTCACCAAGAATCTGACTCAAGAATTCTCGTTAAGGGTTTAGTCAGCTCCGTACCTTGGTAATAGAAAGCAGGAGTTCTGGTATCTCTCTCTCAGGACTCGATATCCCAGTAACCCGCAAGGGTATCTCGAAACACCGGAGCTGGATTTCTCGGCAGGAGAAAAGACAGCGTCTCTCTCAGTGCGTCAAAAGGGAGGGGTGGCGTCCGTGGGCTCTCGCATCAGCTGGGCTCTCGGGCAAGTAGATAGCCGCTCTGCTCCAAAACCACTGTGTGTTTGCTTAAGGCAACGTTGGTATATTTATACCTGAAAGGTGCCGGGTTTGACGTAAGGTTGGAAATAAGACGTCAATAACGATGTCACTAAGAACTGGCCGTTCTTACCGTGCTCACAGGAGTTCTAGGACAATCAAAACAAAAACAAAAGCAATGGGGATTTCCCAGGTTGCTGGAGGTTTGGTTTGTTTAGAGAACTCGTTGTGCTTTCTAGGAGTCTGGGGAAGTAGCCTTGCTTAATGTGGAATGCATGGGCTATGACTTAATATGGATATGATTCTTATGCCTTTATAAGGATATTATTTATTATAACCGTACAAGGGCATAAAATAGAAATATCAAATTAGGTTCCTAGATAGAAACACAATAATTTCTTGCTCTATGAAGGTGTTTGCCCTGATTATGAAGTTATCTAGAGTGCCTGTTTGTAGTGCCCCCCGCTGCCGTTTTACTTCTGCTCCCTCGAGTGCACATAATTATCAAATATCGAACAAAAATATTAAAAGTGAAACCCAAATGACAATTAAACAATAATATATAATACGTGCACGTACGTTCAGTCCAACTAGGGCTCAGAAGTTAGAGGGGCTACAACGGGCCCGCCCTTGGCCCGGGCTTCGCCCGCGCGCGGCCCGCGATTCGCGTGTGGGGGTGGAGCTAAGTAGTAGGAGGCGGGGTGGGAAGAGGCTCCAGCTGCAGCTAGTGTGAAACCGCTGAGGGTGCTGGACCTCGCAGTCCCGCGCCCGTCCTAATGCCCCAAAGCTGCTGCCAAAATGGTCCAAGGGCGTCCGTGGGCTGTGAAAATCAGGTCAGTGTTCCCCTATCGCGTTGCAGCTTGCGAGCGGCCAGTGTAGTGACCTCGGCCCCCTCTAAATCGGAAGGGCTACCAGCCCCTCAACCTCCCTGTAGTAAGAGAGAGCGCAAACGCCTGCGTAAACAGAGAAACAAAACAAGGGTAAAAGCAACTGCTGTCCACTCAGAATTTGTTCCCCTCTTTGAAATGGCGGCTAGTAAAAAAGCTCCAAGTGAGACAGTTACACCCCCCCCCCAAAAAAAAAACAGCGCCAACAACCCTAAAGGGGATCCACCTGCATCCACCACCCAGCTAACCGCGGGGAGTTCCCATGATCCAACTGAACGTGCGGTGCGAATAGCAGTAGATGAGCCCAGCACTGTCATAGAAAAGCCAAGGATGAAAATCGACGAACTAAGCCTACCTGGGTCCATAGTGACCCAAGCAAAACCTAAACCAGTGTTAGCCTCAATTCTGACACAGGCGGATTCCATAATATCAAGAATGAACCTTACAAAACCAATTCATATTCAAAAAATAACTCGCCTTGAAAACAGTCAGCCTTTGTGGAATGCCTCCCATCGCCCGATGCAACAGGAGCAGGAACAAGACGCAGGTCTGTTACCTAATAAATTTAATAAGACGACCCTAAGTGTAAAAAATAACGAGAACAAAAACGATCCACCACATTTTTATATTCTACTGGCACCGGAATACAAATCAAAGGGCCGGCAAGACATCCTTAACAGGTCGAACATAATAAAAGTAGTGGACGGCATCCCGGGGCTCGCAGGCCTGGTTTTGGACGACATAGAATCCATCAAATTTCTTCCACCAAGAGGCACTCAACCATCTGAGGTTACCCTGGTGTGTCTCAAGTCGGCCAGCTGGGCAGGAGCTTTTTTGGACCGTAAGGCCACTCTGCGGGACTGGGGCATTCGAGTGTACCCATATTCTGCCCCAGGCTACCCCATTGCCTTATTAAACCAGCCAACCCCACCCTGTAAAGCCAGAATCACCAGACCAGAGGAACACTCCAGACCATACTCAATTTTAAAAAACGCGTCAGGACCCGAAGAACAGTATAAAACCCCTCCAACAGTGGTCTCTTACGTCGACACAAGGCGAGGATGGGAGTGGCTCCCAGCCATCCTGTCAACCAAAAGCGTAGAATGACCGCTCGAAGTGGAGCGCAGGGGCCCCAATCACAAAACCCAGGTAAAGTCAATCTCCCTGGTGGCCTCACCAACAACTGTGCTTAACCCACAAGTAGATTCCACCTTTTTAATGTGTTCCTGGAACATAAGCGGACTCCAGCAGAAACTCATGCACCCTGAAACCCTCTCCTTTCTATGCGAGCACGCAGTAATAGCCATGCAGGAAACCTGGGCATTACAAGGATGTCCCGTCATTGGCTTTACTGAGCTAAGGAAACCAGCACTCAGGGACAGCCCCTATGGTCACTCTAAAGGGGGCCTGCAATATACATATCAAACAACTAAAAAGGCTCAATTTTACGACTATCCATAGACGAAGACTGGCTACTTGGGGTCATAATTAGCTCATGGAGGAATCAGAGCTCACTTTTCCTTCTAAACGTGTACATTAACCCAAGTACACGTACAAAAAAAGACCACCTGGCGCGTCTAACGGAAATTATGAGCGACATAGCCGCGGAATACCCCAGCGCAGACTGTATTGTCACGGGAGATTTTAACACTAACCTATTGCAGGGCAAATTATCAGACACTGAAGGGCCTTTTTTATTTCCGATCACAGAGGCCGTGACACAAACTAAACAGTCAAATCAAGCACACTGTGGACTGGGCGAACTCTGTGTTATGCGATTTTACAGTGCTGGTTACTTGGTAATCAACGGCAGGTCGGCGGGTGACACCCCTCCAAACTGTTCCTGGACAATTGGCAGTAAGCAATCTTACTTGGACTATACCATCTGCAATTCTGCCTTGTTTCACTGCCTGGCTAGCTTCCGTATTCATCCACAAATCGAAAGTGACTACAGGCCCCACGTCATATCCTTCAACATAAAACCAGTGAACCATAAACCTGCTCCTTTAACCCCTTCCACGCTGATGACGAGCTGGGCTCGTCATGGGGTAGCCTCCTCGCACGCTGATGACGAGCCCAGCTCGTCACGTAAAGTGCGTTTTCGCAAACCCCAGCGTGCAAGCGAAATTCTGCTAGCGCGCATGGTGTTAACCTGCCGGGGAATACACACGGAGAACCTAAAGCGTCTCAAGTGGAGTGAAGACATCAGCTCGAACATCCTACAAGAAAGTATGGACGTCATAAGAAGCGGAATCGACCAATATGCCTCAATGATTGCGACCTGGTCGACGCTCTGCTCCCACCTGACCAACCATTTCCCAGCAAAACAGCAGGTCCAAAGGCCAACCCAGCGTCGCAAGTTTACACTGTCGATACAGACAAAGTTACTTAAGAAAGCCAGAAACAACGCCTTGCGGCTACTTGCAAAATGCCCGGGGAACAGTGACAGTAACAGATAGTTAAACTCTCCTCCTCCTTTGCAGCAATGGCTCCGGATTTCCCTGATGATTGCCCTGGCCTCCCCTCTTGTTCTTTCAACTCTCTTAGCGAGCTAACTCCTGATCTCGCGTTAGCTTTATTACGCAACGTTAAGTCTGGTTCCCCCCTGGACCCAGTTCCTGCCAAAATCATGGGTAATCTCGCCCCTATCCTTGTGATCCCGTTTCTTCCCATCTGGAATGCCTCTTTGTCGCAAGGTCTATTCTCCTCAGTTTGGAAACAGGCCAGGCTGGTCCCCATACTGAAAAAACCTGGTGCAGACCCTCTGCTTTTTAGCAACTATCGACCTATTTCTCTCCTGCCTAAACCTGCCAAGATACTGGAGAAGGTGGTACAGAAACAAGTGGCACTGTACTTAGAGTCAAATCAGCTGCTACACGACTCTCAGTCCGGTTTTAGATCCGGCTATAGCACCGAGACTGCGCTGCTTGAAGTCTCTGAAATTATCAGGGAATCAGTGGATAGGGGCGAGGAGGCCATGTTGGTCCTCCTCGACCTATCCGCTGCTTTTGATACTGTCTCCCACAAAATACTTACCTCCCGCCTACAGCAGCTAGGGGTCGGTGGGACAGTGCTGGCCTGGATTATTTCTTTCCTGTCTAGCCGTTCCCAAAGGGTTACGATGCACCCTTTTGAATCCGAAGACAAACCCCTCCTGTGTGGAGTGCCCCAGGGCTCTGCCTTGAGCCCTCTGCTGTTTAATGCTTATGTGGCTCCTCTGGCCAAGGTAGTTGAATCCTGGGGCGTCAGGGTGGTCTCCTACGCTGACGATACTCAGCTTATCTTTTCCTTTCGAGACCATTCTGACTCCCTCTTCTCCAACTTTAGAAACTGCCTTGGTAACATATGCTCCTGGATGTCAGCCAATCACCTTGCCCTTAACACCGACAAAACCGAGGTTCTCTTTTTCAGTAAAAAATCCCCCCCCCCTGCAACCCTCTGGTGGCCTACCATTCTGAATCCCCCACCCTCTCCCGTGAAGGCAGCTCGTAACCTGGGCTTCATTTTTGACAACTCTTTGTCCGGAAATGCCCAAGTTAACAAAGTGGTAGGGGCCTGTTTCTCTAAACTTCGCATGATCAGAAAAATCTTCCCCTTCCTCCCTCTATCCTCACGCAAAACCGTAGTCCAGGCCCTTATCATCACCCATCTAGACTATGCTAATAGTCTATATGCAGGTGCCCCGCACTATCTTATTGACCGCCTGCAAATAGTCCAAAATGCGGCAGCCCGGCTCATCGGTAACATCCCTGCCCGTACTTCAGTCAGAGCCTACCGAGAAGAACTTCATTGGCTTCCCATTTCACGACGCATAGACTTTAAAATTCTGATCCTGACATTTCGGGCTATCCATGGTACTGGCCCACTTTATCTGAAAAAGCGTCTCAAGATCTCTGTTTCAGCCAGACATCTCAGATCCAATAACCTTCGTCTTCTGTTGGTTCCTAGATTCAGGCTTTCTCGGACTGGCGGCAGATCTTTCACCGTCACTGCCGCCAAGCTCTGGAATAGCCTCCCCCTTGACCTCAGGTTCTGCGAATCTGAGCCAGCCTTTCGCCGCAAACTCAAGACCTGGCTGTTCACTAGGCGGTAGGACTTGGAACTGTCAACTCCTCACCGTTTCCCATTTTCTCTGTGAGATATGATCTTGGTTACTCCTCATGGGGACAGTTATGTAATCTTAGCGCCGGGACACCTCCTTCGGAGGTAGCTGCGCGCTCTATAAGCTCCATAAATAAATAAATAAATAAATGCTTAAACCATTACCAAACCGCCCAAAAGTCCTTCAGACTGGCGATGATTAAAGTTAAACAGTCGCACGAAAACCAATTCTGGTGCAGTAAGAATAAAAACTCAAGAAAAATTTGGGCCTTAATCAACCGGACAAACCCGAGTACATCGAGTTTTGGATCAGCAAATATCCAAGAATCGGATTGGGCAACATTCCTCACTGACTACTTCAAGTCTCCAGAACATCCAGGACCAACAGGACACAGCCCCCCAAGATAGTCCGCTCGCACCCCAGTCAGACAGCATTTAAAAAGGCCATCAAAAAATGTGTGAGAATGAGATCACTCACCACAGATAAAGCACTTTTTGCGAAACGTAGTCACGCCTGGGCTCTCATAAACTCGTATAGACGGCTAGCCCCCGCCATTTACCTGTCTTGTACGTATTCACTGTACCTAAAATTTAGCATTATTGCTATTAGGATGGGTGACTCGCGTTTTTTGCAAGATCTGCCTTCCTGGCGACGCATGGTGGAAGATCCAACATGTAGAGGGTGTGGTAAAACAGCTGAAACCCTGCTGCATGTGGTCTGCCTTTGCCCACTTTTTAATTTCCAACGCAGGTGCAAACTAAAAGCTGAATGGAACAGGCTAGGTGCCCGGACCTGTAGGCAAGCCATTATTGTGGCTTTAGATCCTGAAAATACAGCCCTAAATATAAGACTAGCAAATTTCATTCAGCAAGCATACCGTAATTTTAAGCAAATGAGGTCCCATTAAGCTTCCCCCTTACTCTTTTTGGCCACTTAACCCACCTTACAACCTACTCCAAGGAGAACAATACGAAAAGAGCATGCGCAGTATCCCTAAAAATATTGGGTTGTTTCTATATGCAGGATGCTATTGACTGCGAGAGTAATATAAAAGGGGTGAAGAGTTTTGTACACTACGAGTTAACCAACTTTCCCTTTGGTTCACTATCTATTTGTGTTTTTAAATCTTATTTTTAAATGTTATGGAACAAGGAGGCTCAAGATGTGGACGATCTCAACTTTTATTACGACTATCAATAATTGATCGCCTTTCTGTACTTATTTTAATATTTGGTACATAACGTGAACATTGCATTCTTCTTTTAAAGATATCTGTGTTATATCTAAATAAAGATATTGATTTGATTTGATATCTGTTTCTTTTAGCTTTTGGCGGATTGCCACTAATGCTGCTTCACTTCTAATGTTGGCTAATAGAATAGCCGAGATCTGTTTGAAATCTTTTAGCAGTTTCATACCAAGTTTCAAAGCAGGTTCAGATCCGTATTCATTTTGAATCTGTCTTAGGACGTCTGGTATTACCGCCATAGACGGAACACCATGTGTTTTTGTGTCGATTGAAGCAAAGACTGTACCCCAAGTGTCACAGTCCTCCACATGTGGTGCTATCCACATTGGTAAGCAGATTGTCAGAATTCTGTGTTTCTCATGAGGTGCACTATCAGGGAATATAGCCTCAATTTGAGTAATTTTCTGAGCTAACCAGAACGGAATTTGATCCCTCTTTGCGGGCAATTTACCAATGACTGATTGTATAGTCTGTGGTGTAATTTTGTTTGTGTTCCCCTGGTGAGGGGTGTGCTGTGGAATCCTTACAGCAGCCTGGACTGTTAAAGTCCTCATGACATATTGAACCAATTGTCTATGTATTTTGATTAGCTCTTTCAGCTGAGCTAACAGTTCTGGACCTGTCATTTTTTCAATGTCAGGATGTGGTGTATAGCTGGCTAGTACCGGCCATGTTACTCCTGGTCTACCTAGTGGACCGAGCCTGGTAATGTGATTTTGAATTTGTCTTTAAACCAGAGCTGATGCTCTTTGTAAGTTAATGGCATTTCAACGTCCTCGTAAGGAACGTATTCCGCTGGAGGTTCCTCTACTTTGTAGTAGTGGAACTCATCTGTTACTGCATTTGCTGCAGGAAACTGAATCCATAAATAGAATACCTCTGTCTGCCGATATTCATGTGCCTCTTACCACCTCTCGATGATACTCCATTATTTATTAGTTTGTAAGTTATGGTTTTTCTTACATTTACCGGGATCAATATAGCATCCGGGTTATTTTGTTGGAGACCTGTGCTGCTCTATCCAAATCCTCGTCACTAGCCGACATTTTTGTCGGCCAAACGTTTGCAGAGCAAGTTTCAAGGAAACAAAGATTAGGTATACAATATTTTGGAACACTGTATCCTTCAGTGTTGAACAAACCAAAAACTAATACATAGGATTTTCGTCATACTCAGTTTTGGCAGATATTATATCCTTTCACCCACTCCAGACGTATTGGAGTATTTTACGGGAAAAAGGGGTCTGTGTGAAAAGCACGACTGAGTTATTCTAGTATCTAGCGTTAAATTATCGCCTTACCAAACGTTGGGCGCCATGTAGTGTAGTTCCTATATTCCCAATAGGCTCTGCGCATTGGAATAACATATACTATAGTTTAGATGTAGGACTGAGGTCGACTAGGTCTCTATCGAATATATTAGACTTAATTGTGAGTGCTAGCTAGCTCAGAGGCCACTAGACACTTTCTCAAATAAACAAGAAGGGATTAGTTTCTGACAACCGCATAAACATGACAACTTTGTTTCCCAAGAATAAGAAATCAGTCTCTAGAGTCGCGGAAACAATAGATAATTATTTCACTCAGTCAATCGTGCATGCTTCGTTTCACCAGAGGTGCAGAGAAAATAGAGAGACGGGCGTTTTCAATAAAGGTAATTATTGAACAGTCTTCTTTCTCAAGCACAAGAAATGAACTGCTACAATCGTAATACTGGTTATAAATTACACTGCATATAATACGAAGAGTATTATAAAGTAGTACTGTAAAAGCATGGTATGGTTTCTAAGCCATATAAAATAACATAAAATACATACATTAATAAATAGTGACTAAAAGTACTCAACTGGTGCTTCTAAAATACGCCTACCCCGGTGTACCTAACCTAGGTCTAGTACAAGGGAAGACGTAAGTGAGGTGTAGCTTAGTTTCAGTATTCTTTTTGCCAAGAATCTATTCCAAGAATTCTCTAAGGGTCTACTCAGCTCCGTACCTTGGTTTAGAATGAAGGAGATCTTGTATCTCTCTCTCAGGACTCGATTTCCCAGCAACCCGCAAGGGTGGCCTGGAAACACTGTAGCTGGATTTCTCGGCCAGAGAAAAGACAGCGTCTCTCAGTGCGCTGCTGGAGGGTCGGCTTCCTTCGGCACTTTCTGCGGCTTGATGCGTCTGGCAAGTAAATAGTCGAACTGCTCCAAACCACTGTGTGTTTGTCTGGGCGAATGTGGGCATATTTATACCTTGAAGGTGCCGAGTTTGACGTACGATTGGACATAATAAAGTCATCAAAGACTCTGTTCTTTGAAAACTCCATGATTTCTCAGATAAATTAGTATTCAAGCAAGGGGAAGTCCCTAGTTGCTGAAGGCGGGTTTTCGCAAGAAATCATTGTGGATTCTCGAAACTAGTGGAAGTAGCCATGCCGTATTTCGGCTGCATAGGCTAAGTCTAAATATGAATATGATTTCTATGCCTATATAAGGATAGAGTAATTTATACCTATATATGAGCATGAATTGGGAAAATTACACGAGGGTCCTAGAGTCATATACAACACAAGGATAGAGCCCTTGGTATGAGTTTGTTTATTGCAGTGTTGGGTGAGATCGTTCGCTTCCAGAAGGGTGGATAGGGCTTTTACTGTTGGATCATCGGCATTGTTCAAGTGCAGATTCATGTCTCCTAGTAGAACGTCTGCGCTGCCTTTAAGGTAGTTTTGCGTTAATAGGTTTGTTTAGTCCTCAAAGATTAGGCATTTTTCACCAGGAGGGTGATAGATGACATGAATCTTGATAGAGTTGGGGCCTTTGGACGAGAGTTGAACTCCTACATATTCAAAGGTTGGGTATTTCGTGTTGAGGAATGGAGTTAAGCACAGATAGTTTTTGTGTATGATGGTTAATCCACGGCCAATACTATCCTAGCGGTCGTACGGATGATTGAGAAGCCCTGTGGGTTGAGAAAAATTGATGAAAGAGGATGAGTGGTCGTTCTGCCGGGCTACAGTTGGAAAGCAGAAGTCAATTTTGTGTCCTAGGATGGTTTCGGCTATTTGAGTGGCATGCTTGACTGCTGACTGACAGTTTAATAGCATGCAGCAACGTGTAGGTAGTGATCTTGGACCAGGCTGACAGGGTTGGATGGTAGTTAGTTGGATAGGCCGCCTGGGAGGGCGAGTGATGTTCAGGGTTCTACTCGTGCCAAGGATAACCTGGATCTTGCGGCAGCAAGGCTTGCTCTGGGCATTGTCATACGTGTTGCTCAGCATTTCAGTTTCCTGTTGCGTGATTTCAGTCGTGGTGCATCTATGATTGAGTTGGTGATGGATATTAAAGATAGTTTGTCTAGGGGTAAAGGATAGAGGATTAGAGTGTATGTTTGTGGCAGGATCAGTGTTCGCTATAGATGCGTGAAGCTGGGGCCAGAATTATCTTTGCGTTCTTACGTAGTGAGTGACGAGATTTGATCCAGAATAGTGTTGATTGTGAGTTCAAGCTGGGCTGTTGTAGGGATCAGTTGAGTGGCGTTGGGTCAGTGGTAGGATGTGGAGTGTGATGCAGCTCAGCAGAGTTTGGGGTGGAGGCTAATGAAGGAGCGGCTCGTGCAGGTAAAAGCGGTGGGGCCAGGTGGGGGGGATTCAATAGACGACAAAGAGGGGGAAATTATTTATTTAATTTTCCCTTGTCATGGTCTGTCGCATTCCCCTGGCCCCCCACTGCTCTTACCTGCACAGGCCGCTCCTGGGCTAATGTAGTATCCAGCCTGCTGTGGTTGGAGGACTGAGAGGATTCCTGTGGAATAGATAAGTCAAGCTGGGCAGTGGAGGTGAGCCATGCCGAGGGGGCAAGTAGTTTTGGTATTGAAACAGAAGCTTAAGTGCGTCTGGGGAGCAGAGAGGCTGTAGGGGGGGTAGAGGTGGGGGCAGTGCGAGGGGGTTTGGGAGTAGAAGGTTCGGCTAGTAGATGAGTGCGTGCATGGGAGAGAGTGGAGGGGTGGTGGTGGGAGCGAATGGCATGGCGGCGCAGAGAGCCGGAAAGTGGAAAATAGATAATTTTGTTCAGTGGCTTGGATTAGGATGTTCCAATTTCTGTATATAGTTGAATGCCGAAAAGCGCCAGTGGGCCTGTTGATGTCACTGGGTTCTTAGTGGCCATGGTATCTAGGAGCTGGAGGTTGTGATGGAGTTTATTGGTCAGTCTGCAGAAACATCCTTTATATTCGAGGGCATATATATAAGTTATACACCCACATCATAGGTAGTATATCACTATCAGCATAGACTAGTAGACATCACAAAGGATGGGTCACTGCTATAGGCACGTGGTAGGATAGGAAGCAGCATCAACTTGAGATGACAGTATATGCACGAGATAATATTGGAATAAGATGGGCAAAACAATCCCCATGTAGGCTTAGAAAAACAGTGTAGATATAAAGACACAGTATACTCGCAAGATAACATCTTGCACTTTAGCATTGTGGAACTTCATTGAGAGTTTTAACGGTGAGATATGTTAGGAGGGGTCTCTAGGTGTCATTGATGTAAATTGTCTGACACTATAATTTTGTGGGAATTTGTTGAGAGTTGTTTTTACTGGCATGAAGTAATAGAAGGGACAGTAGGTGGCACTGGGACCTCATTTATTCTTTTGTGGTCTGGAGTCCATAATTTATACCTGACACCCACTAGTAGTAGTTTCTAGAGGCTTCCACCGCCATGACGTGTCAGGCATTCCCTTCCTCCTTGCCTTGGGTCCAGTTTGTCTGGAGTCACAAAAGACCAGTGATAACTGCTTTGTGCGAGTGCTCATGCAGAGCCTTTGTGATGTGCAACTGTGATAAGTGACAGCTGCTCCCCCTCGTTAAGTCAAAGAGGCCTATCCTGCCAGCACCTCGCTTCCAAATGAGCAGAGGAATACCGAAGCACTCAGCGAAGTCCAATGGCCAGTAAAGAAGTACTGCAAGATCAGAGATGTTTGTTGTGATTTATTGTTTCCACAATTATTCACCTTTCTTGCGTCTGAGACGTAAAATCCATTACAGACAGGCAGACGTCAAGTGTTTCGTCATAGAGACTTTTTCAAAGCTGCAAGAGGATATAGAAAGTATCTTACACAATTGTAACAATGACATAGGGATAAGAAATGCAGCAGTTAAGTCACCACCACCAGATAGAACAAGAAGAACCCCATTGTGATCCTGAAGGATACCCTGTGAAGAGCCAAGTGCATCGGGTGAAATCCTAAAACAGATTGTGCCTGATAATCTGGCCATGCTAAGTTATTGCAACTTGCTGTAAAATCATACTACTCCCCGGATAAAGTCATTGTTAGCCAAAACAACAGTAATCAAATCTATTAGCATTTCACAATGCTCAAGTAGAGTGGCGTCTCCGATTTCCAAAAAATGCTGTATGTCGGCAATCCCCCAGATTTGGGGATACTAGTATATAATGCGCAGAAGTCCAAGGTAACCAGTATGTTGCTGTCAGTCTACTCACAATTGTTTCTTATTGCTTCATCAACCCTACCCTCCTTCTGTCGCATACACCAGAAGCTACGCTACAAACAACCCCCTCTCCTTTCACCGCTTCAGCCGTGCCGTTTAAGGTTTATTTTGTAACTTTAGAGCTGAGTGCAGCTCTCGCTCTTCCCTAGACTCCACCCACTTTTCATCTGTGTTGGACTTGGCCCTTTAGGCAGGTTCCCCCCTGAACTTTTTGCCTTAAGCTCTGATATGGTGGTAGTGATTTTAGACCTCTGGGCACTTTAGCACTGTGGCCCAGTGTAGAGTGCCTGCGCTCTCTGAGTGCATGTGGTGAGATTGGCCTGCCCTCCCATAGGAATGCATGGGGGATATGTGTGTCCATGGTAATTCCTGGTATGAGAGGAGTGCAGGGTCGCGTTTAGTATGAATGAAGAATTAATTCTGCGCAATGGTGTGCACATATTTATAGTGACTGGGGGAGAAATGCCACTTTTAGAAGTTGGCATTGCTGTGTGTCTGCCTGCCTGATGTGAATTGCATGTCTGGCTTGTGAGTGACATGGGCAGGATGGTGTGAGTGGCTCCAGGAGATAGGGTGAGTCAGCCCAGTGATGAATAGAGAGATCTGCATTCAGATGGGAGGGAGGAGTTGCACCTGGGACCTGAATAGGGCTGTGCCTTCCCTCCACAATGCTGGCTCTGCCCCCTGTGGTGCGTCTGATAACTGAGCCCCCACCTAACAATAGGGAAGAGGAGCCTGGTAAACAGAGTGCTCCAAAACCAATTGCATCTGGTTTCCCAAGCCCAATGCTGTAACACAAATGAAATTGTCCTATAAATGTAGGGGCTGTGACCCCATGAAAGTGTTGTGCTTGTTCTTACTTTGGGAGGACACTCTGCCAGGAGGAACCGCCGTGGGACCCAGCTGCTGTTTCCTGGGGGTCCCTGCGTGCTGGCCTGCCTGACTTTGCTGGGGTCTCCCCAGCACCAAGGACTCTCTTATTTCTGCCTTTTTGAGGACTTTTGTGGCCTAGTGCTTCGTGAGCGCTGAATTTGGGTCGCCTAAAGGGAGAGGAGCAGGCCCTGCTGCAGCGCGTGTCTGCTAGGGAATCCTGGCGTGTGGGATTTCCCCTGAGCTCCTTATTGAAGCAGTAGCCCCCCTTGCATATGTGTGTGCTACTGGCGGGTGCCCACCCCGCAATCATCTTTATTGAAAGAATGGGTGCCCACCACGCATTGCCACTGTTTCCACGTATTCGTATTTTTTTTTTTAAAAACAATGCGGAGCCCACACCGCCGGTTCTGAGCCCCCTCGCCCCTCGTGAGGCCGCTGCCGAGAACATATAGGATCTACAAGAGGGGCCGCAGTGCTGCCCTCGGCGACCATGAAGCCAGGCAGAGCGGTCTGGTTGTGGGCGGGGTGCTCCTCAAGACGCCGGAAGCAGACGGAAGCCTACCTCACGCTTCTGTTGAAAAAGGAGATAGGAAGCAGACGGAAGCCTACCCCGCGCTCCTTGGACCAAAAGGAGAGAGAGACTGCCCGACCATGTGAGGTGGGGCCCAGACGTGGGAGAGAGACGAGGCACGTTGTCGGTGCCTGCCCCCACCCACCGGGACCCCGAGAAATATGCCAGTGCGCCCCCAGTGAGTGAGTGGGGGCTGAATGCACCTCAGTGTTGGTGCCGCTTGAGGCCCATTGTCGGTGCTTTTGGCATTTTCTCAGCTGTGCCACAGGTGCGGGCAGCTGCAACGTTTTGGGCCCTTCTCCAGTCTAATCTCCAACGAGAGGCCTGTGCTCTTCCCTGTGTTGGCAACATTTTGTTACAGTTGCCCCGCGTGACAGTGGGCAACTGCAAAATTTGGGGCAGGGTTTATTTTCAGAGTCCCAGGGCGAGACTCCCATGTGTACTGTGCCTGTCCTCATTGCTTGTGGGAAATTGTTTTGGGCGACAGAGGCACAGTGAGTGCCAGGACTGCCAGTGCATTCCCACAGCTGCCCTGCGAAGCTCAGGCAGCTGCAACTTTTGGCCCATTTATTTTGTTAGAGTCCCAGTGGGGGACAGAGTGTGCCAGTGCCCATCTTTTTGGATTTCACAGCTGCCCAGCAAGTAGAGGGCAGCTGCCACATTTAGGCCTGCAATTCCTTTGGGGGCATTTCTGCATGAGGTAGGAGTGAGATGCACTTCTCTGCCCAGCGCAATTGCACACTGCGAATTCCACTGCATTGGCAGAGCCCTGACATTTGGGACATAAGGCATTTGAGCCCCTAAGAAGGCCAGTTGGCCAGGGGGACCAATAGGTTTGAGGGCGGAGGCCCTAAAGTGATTTAGGAGTATGAGGTCTATCCTAACGTGTTTATGCCTAAGGAGATAGTGTAATGTGTGAATGCCCAAAGTGATGCAGACATAATGTGTTTATTACAGGTGATAATGCTGAGGTCATTATGGTACAAGTAGTTACTGGTTGTTTCATTACTTGTGTTTTACTTACCTGTTCTGATGGTTATGACCAGGGCCCGACTGGCCTGGTCCTGTATATAATCCCCTATGAATATTGCCTAGTGCCGGTTGGCACAGTGTATATTATGTGTTTATGTTTCTAATGTGTTTCTGACAATACAAAGGCTAATTTTCATATAACCTTGTGTGGAGTTCCTTTTGTGTTGTGCCTAGTGTGTTGCTGCTGTGTGTGTGTGTGTTGTGCAAACGCTTTACACATTGCCTCTGGGATCAGCCTTACTGCTCGTGCCAAGCTACCAAGGGGGTGAGCAGGGGTTATCCTTGGCGTGTAAGTCCCTTTCCCCGACTAGAATGGTGGTCTCTGCCTGGCTTTGGTGCAAGCCTTAGCCAACCAGAGATCCTGTTTCTAACATTGGTGGTCAGCGGTGAGGATAGGACATGTGTTTGCGCAGTACCAGAGCGACAACTGGTTGCACTATTGTTTCCGAGTTTTATTTGATTTTTTTCTTTTAAAAGTGTCATTTTTGAATTACGTGCTCCTGTTGCAGCTATTGCACCTAGATCTCCTGTGTTGCACGTGTCTGAGCGTCCTGCCAAATTGGAGTCTGCATTTAATTTCTATGGTCTGTTTAGATACAGTATGTGGCAGTTGGTGGGATTCTGTGAGGAGAGAGACATTGCAGTGAGTGGGTCAGACACCACGTCAAAACTTTTGGAAAACCTGATCCAACGGCAAAAGGACGAATGGGAACGTGAGCGCAGTGAGGAGATGAGGGCCCTGGTCGCAAGCCAAGAGGGTGGTGGGTCTGAGGGGGCCCTGTGGAGTTTGAAGGGGAGGAAGAAAATGGCAGGACCGCGACGCTAGTAGATAGTGAGGACCCCATAGATAGGGAGTCTCTAGCTGCGTCCAGTGTCGGGGACAGTGCCCCATCCCTTTCCCTATCCCCAGAGGAGTGAGTAGATAAGAGGGAAGAACGGGAGCATCAGCTGGCTTTGAAGAAGCTCAGGTTAGAGCATGCCAAGGAGATAGCGCAGCTGAGGGTGGAGGAGAAAAAGCTAGAGAACAAAAGGGTCTTAGTGCAGGAGAAGATGGCAGAGGCTGAGAGGGCCTTCGCCAGGGAGAAATTAGCTCTGGAGGGTAGATTATCCCCTGAGTGCAGTTGTGGTTTTCTGGATTCACCAGCGAGGGTGGGGTCCAGTGGAGGCAGCAATATGGAGTCCAGTGCAGGAAGTCCCATTCCTAGTTCCCAAAGTATGGTACCTTGTTCCCAAGAAGAGGAGTACAGGTTGAAGTCCAGTGGCAGTAAGAAACTGTTTCACCAGTCTTGGGGGGAGTTTGCGGATGAATGTTTTGTTGCACTGGTTGATTGGGTGATGGTTAACCTGGAACATGATTTTGAGGGACTGATCAATATGATTATCAAAGAGCACATGCTCAGTCGTTGTTTGCTGGGGTTGTGCCAACACCAATTGGAGTGCGAGTCCTTTAATCCTTGGGAGCTTGCTCAGGAGGCACACTTCTGGGTAAGTGCCCGAAGTTCTGCCAAGGTCTTAGAAAGTGATTCCAAAAGTAGTGGCTTGAGTATCTTCCCGTCCTGTGTGGGGGAAGAGGTTCAGTGTAGCCCAGCTAGGTCCCAGAGTAGTGGGAGGGGTGTAGGGGATCACGTCCTGTCTCAGTGGAGTAGGAGTGAGTGTGGGACTGTGTGTCCCCAGGTGCCCGAAACCCAGTCTCAGGGCCTGGAGGGTTCCCTAAAGGGAACACCAGGTTGAGGGCCTAGGCTGTACTAGGAATCCATTTGAGGGGGATCTCCTAGTGTTAGGAGACCCTAGAACGTCGGTAAATTGAGCTCCAGTGGTTCTGGTGTCTGGCAGTCCCGCTCCAGTTGGGAGGGTGCAGAAGTCTGGATTGAGGGGTGAGAGGGGGATGTGTTCTCCAGTGGAAGAACCAGTGGGTCAGGGGCCAGTCAAAAGGGCTGAGTAACCGATGAATGGCAATGGTGACACCACTACTGTCCTGGGGGACCTTCACATGCTGTCAGATGAACAGGGGTCGGGAGATCTGTGCCAGGCAGACTTTCACATGACACATGAGTCATGTCTTACCTTCATGGGGTTGAGGCTGTGTGCACCCCCAGAAGTCCTTGCGTACACGACAAGTGTTCAACCGCAGGGGTTGGTCCCTGGGTTGGGAGAACAGGTTCAGGATCTGCCTGACCTGGAGGGAGGGACATCTGTACCCAGTGTCCTGACCAGTTTGGCTTCCAGGGCTACCGCTCCAGTTGGGAGGGTGCAGAACTCTGGAAGGGGGATGCAGAGGGAGGGAGCCCTCACCTCTGACCCCGGTGCAACCTGAGGGTTTAGACCCTAGGTTGGGAGACCAGTTGCTGGAGAGAGTTCCTGAACTGGCGGGAGAGTTGTGTTCTAAGGGTACCTCTCAAAGGAGCAGAGTGCGGAACCCTAGGAGGAGAGGTAGGGGGAGGAGAGCCTCGCCCGTGACTTCTGGTCAGCCTGAGGGTGCGGACCCTAGGCTGGAGGATCAGTGGCAGTCTAGAACTGCCCTGATGAGGAGAAGAGTGGAGAATGGTTACTATGTGCCAGGGGTAACTACCCCCACTCTCTGGATGGGCAAGGACCAGTGGCATCTGGGTGGTCTAGGGCCTGGTCCTGGCCGCGGACAGCTGTGGAGTACCAGTGGGGTAGCCTAGTTGGTCCTGAAAGCTTTTACAAAGGGTACCACATGGGTTCACAGTGGCGTAGAACAGGAGGGTGTCCTAAGGCTAACTGAAACAAATTCGATCCTTCATGAGTGACTTCCAAGGTATATCATCGGTAAGCACGTAAGCGCTGGAGAGATGAGATAAAGGCCGGCGTAGAATGCTGAGTTCTAACGTACACGCAGTGTAATCAAGACGTGTTCAACTACTATCCATGTGTGGCTTGGTTATTGGCGAGTCCTTGGGCTGGAAGGAAGCTATAACTGGTGACAAGATAGGGGAGACAAAGCACGTACACTGAAAGCGCTCTTCCAGAGAGTTTGCCGTGGACCAACACACTGCTCGTGCGTGCCACGTGTGCCTCAGTTTAAGTGCAGAATCGATGCTGGCACTGGTGGAGTCTCAGCGCAATGCCAGCCTGCTTAAAATGCTTAAAGATAATGACAGCGATACTGAAAGTCTACATGTCGCTGGACAGGAACTGAATGAAACAGCTTCTAATGGAATATATGGCGCCAATACGCAAATTAATACTACTATGTAAGAAAACTAAAGGTGGACAAGGAAAGCACATAGAAATAGTTCAGTACACATTACACTGAAATTCATATGCTGTGAAGCAGAGATTAACGTGGTGTTTGTGAAGAAACATTTCAGCACAAAATCGACCAGTGTTATCTGCTTTCATGTACTTGTAGTGTACAAAGATTTATCTCCTTCTCTAAACCATCAACAAATCATCGTCTCACAACATGCTGGAGAGCAGTCCCAGAAAGAGGATCGGAGTTGGGTTTGCCGAGTTTCCCCAGACGAAGCCGCCCACCACCAAAGCTGCTGCATAAGGGGCCCAAAACAACTCCTTAGACAGCCATAACATACAGAGCTCCGATGGAGAGCCAGGGCGAGATCCAAGCTCCAAAAGTCATTGAGGCTGACCTCGAAGCCAGCACATCACGAGGCGCTAGAGACGCTCTGTCTGATCAAGTTCCACAGGGAGTGCCTGCGAGACCACTACTGTCCTTCAATGTATACACGGCTGCTGCATTCTTAAAACCGCCAACTGCGTTTGATATTGCAAAAAAACAGAATATTGGCGATAGATGGATGGATAGAGACTTTTGAAGAGTTCATAGATGCAATAGATGAAAAGGAGTATAAAGAGCTCAACCACAAAAAAAACCCTGCAACTATCATGTTTTGAAGAGTCATGACAACCAAGCTTTCCAAATGGGAAGGGCTGGGTGTGACAGGGGATACATCTGCATTCATCCCAAGTCTTCTTGGGCTGGGGGAGAGGTGATTCACACTTTCATTTGAATAGGTTGTGTCCTGCCCTCACTCAAAAAGCTGATTTATCCCCTACAGATCGTCCGGAGCCAGGAATGGGCTGCAAGGGACTGTTGCACACTTCTGAGGGTTCATTTGAAGTCACCCGTTCATCAAAGACATTTTTGAGTATATGTACTGGAGCTCTGATCCCATGTTTTTAGACGCTGCTTGGGACTTGTAGACAGACACTGTTGGCTCTACAAACTGCTCATTGCCATGAGGACTGCTGTGCTGCCAGGAACAACTACCATTACGACTACCTGCCTTGTTGTGTTGACCTGCTGCTGCTGGGCTGCAGAAGGGACTGCCAATTTGCAACCTAACTGTATGTGCTGTCTGCTCCCTGCCACCTCATTTATTATATATATATTTTTAAAACCTTTATTATATCTTTCAGCAAAAATTACAGAAGTAGCCCTACAACCAAGGTCTCCCCAGAGACAAGATAAAGAAGAAGATACAGGATATATCCGGAGCCACACATTCGAAGATATAAGAAAGGCAGGTAGGTGCAAGAAGGTAGTCGCGGACCAAGTTGAAGAAACAGTAAAGACGCAAGCGCTAGTAAGCTCAATGAGGGTGAAGAACAAAACAACCGATCTCTCATCGTAGCCGCCCACCCCAGACCCCGCCCACTCTTATACTTCAGGATGAAACCGAAAGTACTGCTACCGGACACTGCAAGAAGAAAAAAAGGGGCCATAGAACAAAACAAAGGCAAAATAACAAACCCCCCACTCACCCTCCACCCTGCACCCCTGCAATGGCTACGGCCTACCCCACTAGCAGCGTGCCTGTCGCCCAGATGAATACCCTAAAAAGAGAGAGAAGAAAGAAAAAGGGGCCATAGAACAAAACAAAGGCAAAATAACAACCCTCCCCCCCACCCTGCACCCCTGCAGTGGCTACGGCCTAACCCACTAGCCGCGTGCCTGTTGCCCAGAAACATCCCTAAAAGAAAGGAGAAGCGGAGGAGGAGAGATAAAAACACACTCCCGGACTCCCTTACCCCCCACCAGATGCGACCACCCCGAACAGAATGCAGCGAAATATACAATCAATCCGGGGAGGTATGATACACACCACCGACTCCCGTACATTACAGGTCACAATCCCAGCAGCAAATTAAATTATTGTGCCGAACCCTAAAAAACACATGCTAATCCTGGCCGGTACGATTCTTCACTAGAGCACTTATAACCCAGATCACAACAACAGTGAGCGAAGCAGAGCTTTCATAAAAGTTCAAGTCAGTACGAGCGAATCGAAGAAAGGATAAAAGTTCACGGTATCCACAAAACAAGCGAGGAAAAGCGTGGAAGGATAATGAAACTCTCCGATAGTCACTGGTGACCTTGTTGAGGCACTCAAGGTTGTCCATAGCGATGTTAAGCGGGATATGGCTCAAGCAGGGGAAGCTAACAATGTTCACGGGCGCGCGATCTGTCCTGAAGGGATCAGCAGCGCACACGGAATCGGCTTCCGCACAGGGTCCTCAAAGTTGAGCATACAATGTTCCATGGGTAGTACAGCTGGCTGAGATGATGCTGAGAAGTCGCCGTCCGGTCTCCGGCAGAGATTGTCCACTGTTGCCGACAGTGCCTGGCAGTTGGCGATGATCTGTGAGTGGAGCGCTCCAATGGCCGCCATTACGGCATACAGCAATGGTGTTCCTTCTATCCTCTTCATCTCCTCTCGCGTAGCGACTGAGCAGGATATGAACCCCGGAGGTCGACTACTCCGAGGTAGCAGGCACAACCGCAGCAGGCAACAACAATGGGAGAGTCACGTTGCAGCGTCTGCGTTGTAGACAGGATACTAAATCGCCGTTAAAAACAAGTAAAGTGTGTCTCCGTTCGGGAGACCGGACGAAGCCCAAAGTCCACAGCCGATGTTGTTCAACTCCAGCCCGGATGGGTTGGAGATCGAGGCCCCGGCTTCCACGCTGAGTTAGGCCGAGAATGAGACACGGCATATCTTCGTCACCCGATGAGTTAAAAAGTTTGGGATTGCACCTTCAGAGTCAGTAACGCCTCATGTACACAGGAGTCCGGTGTGAAAACAGGATAACTTGCAGGATATACGAGCTGCTGGCGGAGGTCGGCGGAGCCGGGAGCTTATGCGGCCATCTTGTGTAGCGTTCTAATCTAGGACCCTGATCGATACTGTGACCTTATGCCCCTATTCGGCTATAAATCCATTTATTCCCTATATTGGCATAACCGTTCAAGTGCAATATTCAGAAACTCGTCTCTGGCCTCACACGAACAGAGCCACATTCCAGAATAGCTTTCTCTGCAACCAATTAGTGCAATGACATAGCAGAAGTTACTATCTGAGATTCCTAGATTAACACTCCGAGTTCTTCAACAAGATAAAAACTCAGCAACCTGGAAATCCCCGCTTGCTGTGTTTTGATTAGTAATAGAACTCTAATGAGCACTGATAGACGATCACTTCCTAGTGACATCTTTATTGACGTCTTATGTCCAAAAACGTACGTCAAACAAGGCACCTTTCTGGTATAAATATTACCAACGTTGCCTTAAGCAAACGCTGCTGTCTCGTTGCTGTTTCGCTGAAGCTGATGCTGCCAGCTATCTCGCTGCTGCTGAAGAAGCTGTCATGCTGATGATACCATAGCTGCTATCGCTACTGCTATCGCTGCTAACTAGCGAACGATGGTGTGGTGAACTTAGGAGCTGAACAGCCGTACCCTGCAAAGAGCCCAGCAAATGCAAGCTGCCCGCGGACGCTGCCCCTCCTCCTCCTCGACGTGCTGAAGAAGAGACGCTGTCTTTCTCCTGCAGAGAAATCCAGCTCCGGCGTTTCTGGTCTACCCTTGCGGGTGACTGGGATATTGAGTCCTGAGGGAGATACCAGACCTCCATCATTCTATTCCAGAGGTATGGTGTTGACTAAACCCTTGAGAGAGAATTCTTGAAGCAAACCTTGGCAAAACCAACTTAACTTAAAGCTACTTACTTACTCCCCTCCCAAGTATTAGGCTTAGGTCAGGTACACTGGGATAGGCGTAGTTAGAAGCACCAGTTGAGTATTTTAGCCTAATGTATATATGAATGTATATATGTTTTATTCCTTTTAAACCATTGTATGGCTAAGAAACCATATCAATGCTTTTACAGTATTATTTCGCAATACTTATCTTACAGTACGTACTTTTTATAATAACAAGTCTTGCAATTGTGGCAATTCATTTCTCTTGTACGAGAAGAAAGACTGTTCAATAAATGTTACCTTTTATTGACAACGCCCGTCTCTCTATTCTCTACATATTGTGAAAGTAAACTGCACAACCACTGACTGAGTAAAATAACTGTCTATTGTTTCACACGACCCTAGAGATTGACTCTTGATCTGAGGAGCAAAGTTGTCATGTTGCACGGTTGTTGGAAAACTGAATCCCTTCTTGGCTGTGCCAGGGAAGCTGATCACTTCCTATTTCAGTCAAGAAAGTTTCCAGTGACCTCTGAGCTAGTTGGTAACAAACCCAATTAAGTTTAGCATAGTCAGTGGAGGCCTGGAAGATCCGCACTTCTACGTCGATACTACTGTTTATGTTATTCCAATGCGCAGGGCCTATTGGGAAAATAGGAACTACACTACACTTGCTTGCTAGCGTAACTCCTCCTCCTCTGCCACCACATTGTGTGCCCCAAAGTGCTCTCCAAGGGCTTGTTTGCTTGCCCCCTGTTCTTTCGAGATCTCAGCGCCATCAAAGACCTTGTTGCCTCTTTTCTCCCAGACTTCTGCTGGGTGAGCCCATTTTACAAGGGCTAGCATGTTGCCATTGCTCCCTTCTTACACAAAACAGTGGACCCTAGTCGTTTGGGGGACCAAGGTAAGGATAGACACAAACTGAATAGTATTTATGTCCTTTGTCCGGCCGGACAGGAATTTATTTGGCGATGCACAAATTCAGAAAGTGATGTCAAGGGGGCACAGCCCGTGACCTACAGTGAACAAGACAGAACAACAAATATAGGCAAGAGCGAGTAAATCGGTCTGTATACTTATAATCAGTGAACAGACTTGATTATAGTTTGAGTGACCATTGTAAAATAGTATTCACAAGCATATTCATTACATATGATCGTATTGTGTCGACGACGTTTCGATGCCGAAAAACAAGATACATGGCATCATCTTCAGGACAAATATATAAATCATGTTTGTCTTGGAATTATAAACAGTTGCCTTTCATGCTACATACAAACGACAGTTGTGGGGAAAAAAATTAGGGAGAGAAGGGAAAGACACTGTGGATTCGTGGCCAGGCATGTTAAATTAGAACAGAAGCGACATGAATACAGATAGTGGTACAGTTTACTGTTCGCACCTCAAGGACCGTTCTTTTCTGGCATGCTTAGTGCTAGAACAAGGATGTCATGCTGTGCACTAAACAACGGTGCAGTGACGTTTGCCTAGGAACTCTGATCGGTGCTCGACGCAGTGTGAAATTGTGTTTGAGTTAAAAACCAGAGTTCAGGTTTGGAACAATAAGAGAAACCTTTCGGAAAAAGGCGAATTAAAAAACAGATCGTTATATAAATGGCGCGGTGTGAGGCAATATTTAGAGTAGTAGTGAAAGGATCAAAATCGGTCCATGCATTAGCGGAGACTCCACATTACTGAGTACACAGTGGTCTCTTTAGTGAACAATTTAGTGTGAACGGCGCGGTGATATATGAGGAGAAGGTTTTAAAGAGGCTGATCATTGGCAGTAGAATTGTCTATACAGTGAGCAATTTTATAAATACGGCGCAGTGACATTTGTGTCTATACAATGAGCAATTTAGTGAAAGCGGCGCGGTGACATTTGAGGAAAAAAGTTTTTACCAAGACTGATCCTTAAGGCGGGGAGGGTGGCTCAGGTCGAGAGAAGTGGTTAGATTTAAGACCTATGGGGAAGGTAGCAAGCATAAGTATAGTGCAGTTAGGGCAGATTGGGCGTGAGAAAAATGGGCAGAGTATATTTACCAATGGTAGCGCTTTAATGTCAGGGTATCCCGCGTATTTGTCAAGAAACCATCCAAATCACAGCTCGCTAGGGAAAGGAAGCACGGGCACAATTCAGATTTATGTGACAGTGGGGCCGGAGCAAGGCTATGCGGGGTAGGGTTGGTGTACTTACAGTTGTACCGGTTGCAGGATCGCAGGGCACGGCATCTCTGGCGGGGGATCGCTGTTAAACTGTACTGGGAGAGCCGGTTAAAAAAGCTAGCACTGGGCATGTGGTCTGGGAAAATAGAGGAGGGACTCACGATAACTGTGTGATGGCCATTTTGGATTGGGAATTGGGTACCTAGGACACGGTGGCCATCTTGGAGTGGAGAAATAAGAGGTTGTTAAGTGGTAGTGGTGGTAACGTGGCTTACAGTGAAAAATTCAAAAATGTATTAACAATGTACATTCAAATTGGCAATTCAACTATTAGGAAATGGAGACAGATGATCGCATTGAGAGAATATTTTCTATCCATAGATGGAGACAGAATATTTCTTTGAGACAGTGGTTTCTAACCAGACATATCGTGGGGATGTTTGCACATTCAGTTAGAGGAGGGTTGTCCAATCCTCAAGGCGGTTGAGTCCCATGCGGATACCGTTAGTCCTTAGTATCCAATGGAGCTCCTCCTTGTTTAGAAGTTGTGACACATCCGCACCACGTGGTGGTGGTTTGATCTGTGTGATAATTGTCCAAGTCAAGTCTCTTTCATTGTGTGCCTTTTCCATAAAGTGTTCCACCAAGGGGGCGTTTTCCGTGTTGCATCTTATTCTGCTCCGGTGCTGCCCAATGCGAAGCTTTATTTTCTGGGTGGTTTGACCTATATATATTTTCATACATGGGCAAAAGATTGCATACACAACATTTGATGAATTACAATTAGTAAATTGTTTTCTTTCAAACTTGATTGAGTGAAATGAAAAGGTTTTGCCTTCAATAGTGGAGTCGCAGGCTACACAGTTGCCACATTTCGTGTGGCCAGCTAGTGCGGGTAGTCCCCATACATCATTTAATGTAACTTTGGGTGTGGGTTGTGGGAGGGACGCTCCTACCAGGTGGTCTTTGATATTTTTGGCCCGTTTGAAAGCGAACATGGGGCGTTCTAATTGTAGTTCCCCTGCATTCAGTACTGGCCAGTGCTTTAGTATGCTTTTACTTATAGAGTTTGAGGCTGGTGAGAAAGTAGTTACACAAATGAGTCTGTCTTGGATCTTTTTGGGCTTGGGTTCTAGCAAGACCTCACGGGGCAGTACCAAGCTCTTTTTAAAAAGTGGCGTACCAATTTTTTCGGGTACCCTCTGTTCCTGAGTTTATCGCTGAGAATTTTATCCTTCTTAAAATAATCTTCCTCAAAGTAACAATTCCTTCGGATACGCAGGAACTGAGAGTAAGGGAGGGAGTCTCTCAAGGCACGGGGATGATGGCTGTTGTAGGTTAACAGAGTATTACGCTCAGTCGGTTTACGTATTTGAGCAATGTCTCCATATATCCACCATTGCCAAACAGTCCTTTATATCGGTGATGGTTTGTGCACCCGCTGCCGGTCAACGGGTCGGGACAATTGATCTATCCTTAGCAGGGTCCAGGAAGCAATTAAAGTAGCCCCCCCAAAATCTGAGGCAGGCCATCGTCCTGGTGCAGGTAGGCGCAGAGTGTGTGGTGAAACTGTGGATCATCATAGTTAGGACCGGAGAGTCCAACCGGCAGGACTGCTACGTCTTCCTTATAACAATGGACACCACAATTCTACCGCTTGGGTCAATGCGTACATTTTTTATCGTCACACCAGCCTTATTGTCAGCCCAGATAAGGAAAATCCAGATGCAATAAATTGTCATGTTATCGTTTCGCCCCTTTCTCATTGGCTCAAAGTCTGGTTGAACAAGGGTACCGCCCTAAATAGAGAGATCCTAAGGGATTGTATGGCTCTGGACCATGCCCACTACATTCCTTGGTTAAAATACATCCAGGATGGATATAGGACTCTTGGTAGGGCGGATCTCTATAGTAATCCGAATTCAAAGAAAGAAAAGATCTTCTTTGGGCCAAGGAGACTTTTTTTAGACAGCGGCTGGGGGACAGGGAAGAGCGTGAGTTAATGAAGCCGAGTGTACGTAAATATATTATTCTTAAGACGTACCCACAATTGAACCGTATCTCCTAGGACTTCCCAAAACGCATGGCCGTTTTTTATTAACAAGATTCCGTTTTGATTTATCACCTTCTCCCCGCCCACCCGAGGGGGAGTAGAAAAGGCGAGACTCTGTTGCCATGCAGTTGCGATGGCGAATCCGCTCAGGATATGACTTATTTTTTAATGTTTTGTAGGTATTACGAGGTGCCGAGGGAAATGTTTGTAATCCCCGTCTTAAAACAAAAAACTTTACGCAAGTGCGCCCTTCTTTTATCTCCTTGGCTATGCTTTCAGAGTCCACTTTATGGCACGTTCTTAGCCGTTTAAAGGTTGCAGTTAGGCTTAGATCTAGCTGTGTCTAAATTTCATGTATGAAGTAGTCCTGAAAGTGTGATCATTCTTGATTTTTATATATGTTGTAGATACGTTGTCATGCCTTTTTTTTATCTACTTTATAATTAATTAAAATTATTTATTCAATGATATTCATGGACGGGATCCGTCTGCTACAATGTAACTTGCACTTTTATGGTTTTTATACAAAAGCTGAATAAAGTATTTTGAATGATTGGGAAGGGGTGGGAGCACACTGCTGACGTCCCAGCACAGTTCGCCCCTTAGCATTATGGTAAATGCAGTTTGCAGTACGCGCTTACTTGGTATTTTGCTGGAGTGTTCCATCAAAGTTGGTGCAGATTAGTGTACTGTGACCTGTGAGGAACTTGACGGCATTTCCATTAACACCAGATGATTTTGAAATAAGTTTGAACTGTGTACTGTATTTACCAGGATGCAGAGGGGTGAACTGTGCCGGGACTGTGAGGCAGTGTGCTCCCAACCCCCATTCTATTTTGATTCATTGATTGACCTTGCAGTCTACGTTGCATCAATTCATCACTATTGGGGGCCGGTGCGTCTCCTGTAATATTGCTCCATCTTCACTGTAGTGTTTGAGATATTCTATCACCTTCCGTATTCTCCTACAGTCGTTCAATCCTCTAACATTCCTTGTGAGGAGTCTAATCTGCGGCTCTGTGTGTGGATCAATCATTCCTTTTCTTGTATCTTCCATGATCTCAGTGCTTTGTGTTCTGTGCAGTTGCGAGTAGCCAAATTGTCAACATACACACTTCTACCTAACAAAACTAAACAGACCATACCAACCCCGTTATGGATCCCACCCACGCTATACATTCCCAAACTTTGCATAGCATCTCTGTGACCACCCCCATATGTCCCTCCCGGTTACTTAAAAGTACTGTAAACTATACACGGTGGTGCACACATGAGGGCGGGTGTTGCTCCGTCGGCACTCTTCCCTAATCCCAGCGTTCATTTAGATGCTATCGCTCACGGATCTTAACTTTCTGTGCACAAACAACATTGCTTGATTCCACTTGTTAGCTAAGCGTTAAGAACATCAAGGGCCAGTTTGGATAATAGAGTCCTCTCCCTTCAGAGGAGCTCCATCCCCGCCTCCCCGTCTCCATTGCACGCAAGTACGTCCATGCTCAGCATCACAAAAACACAAACGGGCACTGGAATGAACTAGATACCCTGAGGGTAAGAGAGGTAACCGGAGTATATCCTCCCAGAATAGTACAACACGAAAAAATACTCCAGTGGACCACAGGTAAGTCAATTGAGTAGAGTATAGAGTTCTATGCCCGCGATCTATAAGAAAGAGAAGTGGGAGCTAATAGGGTGGTCTAACTATCTGGTTGCCTCTAATGCAACCATGTTTCTTTGGGGAATACTTTAATCTTGTTTATATTACTCTCACACACCCTATTGGTGTCATGATTCATCATCGGGTCACCTCGACCCCTACAAGTCAGGGTTGGCTCAACCACAGTATTGGGAAGCTCTTCTGATATATTGGAGGAGGGGGCTTTACTGAAGATAAATAAAATCACCTAGATAGATCCCCGGTTTCCCTTTATTTTTGGGGTCTATCTGGGAAGTTAAAATACTGTATAAAGATTACTTATACAAAGGGGTCTTGTAAGGATATTATGGTCCTATGACCCTAATGCCATTTTACCAATAATCCATACGTGTAACTGCATAAGAAGGTCCTATCATCTCCTCCCACACCAGGTTAACACTTTCACGGTCGTCTCTCAGCAAAGGATAAAACCATGGTGTGCTTAAAATGTTTGCAGTGCGCTTAGCGCAGCTCCACATCTCATATCCACAATTTAGCAGGGGAGTTGGGGGCAGCTCTGATGTTAACAACACCTTATTGCTCCTCTAGGTCCGGAGAGTCCTCATCTTCATTCAAATTATCTTTGGGGAGGTCACTTTTGTCTTTAACTTTTCTTTTTTGCTTAAGGAACTGGAGTGCTGTCTTGTAATCTGTAAAGAAGAGTCTTCCCTTTATTTACATTTCTGAGCTTAGCGGGATACATCATGCTATATTCCAGCGGTAACTCTCGCAGCTTTCTTTTCACTGGCACAAACTGGCGGCAAAGTTCCTGCACTTGCGGCGTGAAGTCGGGATAAATGGATTACTTCATGTCCTCGTGGCGCAGAGTCCGAATCTCTCTGGCCTTCTGCAGTGCACCATCCCGGTCCCTATAAATTAAATGTTTGGCAATTATTGGGTGAGGGGCGGACCCCAGGACCGGCTTCAGGGACAAGGCACTGTGAGCCCACTCCATACCAAAGATCTCTGGAAAAGTGTCTCTGCCCATTATGCTCACTAGTGTGCTTTCCACGAACTGCTCTATATTCGTTATTTTGACTATTTCCGCAACTCCCACTATACGTATAGTGCACCGCCTAGAGTGTGCTTCTAGATCCTCTGTCTTTGCTTGCAGGATGCGGAGTATTCCATCCATTACCTTGTTCCTAATCACTCCTTCACTGAATGTGTCTTCCACGTCAGAGACTCTTCTTTCTACAGTGTCAAGTCTCTCTGCATGTTTGTCTAGTCTTTCCACCATTCTGTCCATACGGTTAGTAAGCATGTCTATTTTCCCATCTATTTTTGTTAAACTGTGTTGCATGGCTACCAATATTTGTTTGAGATCTGCATCCACAGGAGGTTACTAACTTCAGGCCCAGAGTCAGCATCATCAGGTTTGGTGTCTCGGCTTTTTAGACGTTCGTGGCTCAAATTTCAACTTGGCCTGCGCCTTATCTGCTTTCCCCAGGCTGTTCCTCTGCCACTGGGTGTATGCGTGCTCAATACACAGATCAGAAATTCATGGCTGCCATTCTGGATTCTCCACGCACATATGCAGTGTCCTGTGCAGACGCACCGCACTCTCCAGTTATTTTCCCACCTGTTGCGCGTGGACTGCTCAATTCACTAAACATATGTCTGTCGTGTAGGTCTATTTTTTTGTTGTTGAAGCTGTATGGATTTTCAACGGCATGTAATCACTACATCAGAATCAAACATAGACCGACATATCAATTTGGATCATCAGATATTAGTCAATACATTCAAAAGCGTTGCATAGGGAAAAAGGAAAAGGTCATGTTCATCATGTTGTTTTTTCTGGGCTCCCTCAAATCCATCAAGCATTACATCCTACAAACCTCAGTGTCCACAATCCTTGGGCACAAAAAGGGGAGGCAGTTAGTGCTCGCATAATACAGGTCCATGATCCAGTAGACATATATCTACTCTCATGTAGTCACCCATAGGCATATGAAAGGCGAGGATGACACTGTGTTACACTCTATGCCAAAGGGCATTACAGGCACAAGTCTCCCCTGGGATCCATGTCTCTGTTTCCACACTAGTGTCTTCAGGTGTGTCTGAGGGCTGGGCAGCAAGGTAGGCCTTCAAAGGATCCCAAATGCCTCTGGGGCGGGATGAAAATGGAAGTAGCTCAGCATAAGAACACAATTTTCTTGACAATATGTGAGATCGGAGAGCCAATCCTTAAACTTTGACGCTCTGCCCCTGCCCCATCTACAGCGTTTAGCCATCAGCAAAGCAAGTGATATGAAGCAACGGTGGGGCTTTGCCACCAGTGCAGTGTAGCCCAGTAGTGACGTCAGTGGAGCGGACTCTAAAGGAAGGGCTGTCATCTGTGCTAGGGTCTCAAAAACCTGCCTCCACTACTCATTCACCCCTGAGCAATCCCAGGCCAGATGAAAAAGATCTGCTCCTGCACATCTGCATCTGTCACAGCGGTCCGATTCCTTCAATTTATATTTATACATTTTGACTGGGGTAAAATAGAGTCGGTGCAAAAATGTTAAATGTGTAATACGGAGCCTGCTACTGGCCGAGATTTGCTCCATTTGTAAACAACAATAATCCCACTGTTCATCTGTGAGCTCTAATCCTAGTTCTGTGTTCCAACGTGTACGAGCGGAGCAATGGGCTGTTTCTCGTTGAATATGAATGGTATGATAATTTCTGGAGACAACATGTCCCGGTGAAGCAGATGCAAAACCATGTGCAGCGGGGCGAGCGTGGGGAGCTCCTGAGGGACAGCTGGGGAAATGTGTTGCACACCCTGCCTGAGCCACAAATAAAGGAATATGTCTAAGGGGGATGGACGATTATCAAGAAACATTTGCTCCTGCGAGTTAAACTTCCCATTGAAGTATAGGTCTCCCCAAGTTGCAATGTTCAGGCGTGTGAGTAGTTTGTGAAATCCCATCTCCTGTAATAGGAGCAAGACTGGGTGATATACTAGGGGGAGTAAAGATGAATAGTGCACCGTTACCCCGTGCATTGCAAGAATGCAGTGCCAGGCCTCTACCGTGCCTGTGAGCGTTGTGGACGTTTTGTTTCTGGGTTTTAGCATGGAATAAATCATGCCCTCGTGAGGGACAGGTTCAGCCAGCCAATGCTCTGCAACAACCTGCGGCATGTACGCAGGGGGATGGAACCAAAAATAAGCATAGTGTGCTTGTGCGCAGGTGTGGTACAATTCAAAATCAGGGTCGTCAAAGCCCCCCGCTGCATAGGGTCTAATGAGTACATTCGATTGCAAGAGCGGCTGCTTGCCCCCCCCAAAACCAGTCTGATCATTTCTGCCCGTAGTGCCCTAAAAAAAGAAAGAGAACATCCCTGTCTGGTACCCCTGGTTAAATGGAAAGCCATAGATATGTGGCCATTGATCATAACCCTGGCGGAAGGGAAATTATATAACAAGCAGATCCACAAGAGAAACAGTGGAGGGGAGCCCATGCGTTGCAGAACCTCCAATAAATAGTCCCATTCGACCGAATCAAACGCCTTGGTGGCGTCTATAAAGACCACCACCAGGGCCAGATCAAGGTCCACATTACGTAATATAGAAAAAAGTGTACCTAAGTTATGTGTGGTCGAGCCCTCTGGAATAAATCCCGACTGATCGGGGAGAACCAGCTTTTCCATGAGCAAGCTCAGGCGATGGGCAACGAATTTAGTGAGAATTTTGGCATCACAATTAATAAGTGACAGAGGTCTGTACGAGTCGCAAGAAGCGGGCTACGTTCCAGGTTTAAGTAGTGAGATAATGACAGCCTCTCTCATGGAAGGGGGGAGCCTATCTTGTTCCAGAGCATCCTCTCATACCTCCTGGAGAATGGGAGCGAGGAGATAATGTACGCTTTGTAGAATTCAATGGGGAGCCCATCCAACCCAGGGGCCTTCCCCGACCTCATTTGCATAATAGATTCCCTGATCTCATCTAGCTAAATGGGGCACTCAAGAATTCCCTCTGCGAGTCTCCCAGCCATCCCAGAGCCACATCAGAAAGATAAGTGTCAAAGGTCAAGAATAACCCTGGGATTAAAACTACGCTATGGTAAGGGAACATGCAAAGTTGTAGTACTGTACCAAAACTGTGCCTAATGTAGCATCTAAATCAACAATATCCTCAGATGCTTTGAAAAAGCAATTTTACATGCTTAACAGCATATAACCAATTCACAAAAATGAACTTTTACAATGAAAACATTAGGCAATGAGAGAGCTGATGATTTTGGGGTCCCCCCTAACCTAGGGGGAGGAACAAGCAGATGCCTTGAACACAAAGAGCATAAACAAGTAGTGGTCCCCTCATTTTAGGACCACCCCAAGCACAGTTATTGGCAAAAAAACAATCCCAACCAAAGGCCCTGCAAAGCATTATGGGACGAGATTAGCAGTGGGCAGTGAATATTATAGTATCCAATATCAAAATAATTCTACAAAGAGCTGCAGTTCACCTAGTTGTTACTAGATGTCCCTCACAATTGGTGTGGAACAGCGTTGGGTTTTGTGGGTAAGGCTGCAGGCCGAGAGCCTCTACCAAGAGTGGGTCGTATGACTCGTGCGTGATTGCCCGGTGCACCTCCAACAGGTATAGTAGGCCCTCCACGATTCCCAACAGAGGCGGGTACCATGAATGTCAGGAGGTCCAGAACTTCTAAGATAGTGCCGCCCCACAAGATGGTCCATTATTGTACCTAGGGGAACAGTAGATGGGCCACCCAGCTCACAGTTTGTGCGCCCCACAAGGATCAGCTTTGTGTTGCAGGGGAGCCCAGCGTAGCGCACCTTAACTGTGAAATCGCAGCACAGCAGCGTCCAGATTCACAGAAAACGCAACCAGGGCTCCGCAGTGCTGGAGCGAGAAGGAGTAAGCTCAAGCTCCAGCGAGGAGAAGCACATTAAAGTCAGCAAGTGCGCGCTTCCATCATCAATATGGCGGTGTGGGTCGCTATGAGCAGCATTATTTCATGCTGGCGCTGGACAATGGGGGTGAATATCTTCCAACAGTTTGGACCTCTCCATGCCACGCATTCACCCACAGGAGCTTCATACAAGGGCAGAGGCTGTAGCAGTATGCAGTTTCGTCATGGCGTTGGGCTCTCCCACCAGGAAAGGATGACTGGACCAGATAGCTCCGTGTATCTCACTGATAGGTATGAGCCGATGTCACCCACTATCTGTCAAATGGATTTCCCCCAGTCGCACTATTCTTTATAATAGCGGCAGAGCTATCAATGCACAATTGCCGCGCACACACTTTCAGTGACGGGTAAGGGGCCAGGTGTCGGGGGAGGAGGCCCACATCGGCGATACTGGCATCACAATCACTTTATCTTCTCGCATAGGTGTAGCAGGGCTGGTTCAGCAGCGCGCCGATTCACTCGCCCTGAGTCTTTACAGCAGCACGGTCACGATGGGGCTCAGTCGCCATGTGGGCTCAGCGGCCCTCGAGTGACTAGTCGATCCCAGCAACAGCTCTGGGCCATGCAGGTCTCTCCGGCGGTGCCACCAATTATCTCTCAGTAGCGCAGGATGCCGTTGCGCTACCAGCACCAAAATCGACTAGCCAGGGCACCAGATTTCAAACTCCACTTCCCCACAGCATGAAGCAATTTAGGGTACGAGAAGCAGGATTATTTTCAGGATAAAGGCGCTGAGCTGCAAGAGCCTCACAGCAGTGCAGCCATTTTCCTCGCGTGCCACCTAGCGCCTTGGTCTGTCGTGTAGGTCTATGCCTGCGATTCGTGCCCCGCTTATACTCCGATGTTGGTTCCACCGCTGCTCCACCTCGTACTCACAGGCCGCGCTGCATGGGATTTCCCCTTTGCATCCATGTCTCCTGGGTCATGTGTCTCTTGGGTTACTTCGGAGCCTACAGGATCACTCCAGGCGGCTCCTCACTTTGTGGCGATTCCTTACATGAGCTATTTCTCAGACCACACTTTGCCGCCCGCAATGTCTTCCTAGCCACTGCTTCACATGCCAGAGTTGCTCTAACTAATCTTTCCGCTGCAAACAGTCTTCCCGTCAGTGTGCCTTCCCAACTGCCCTCTCTGACTGGGTCCTCAGGTCGACTCCCACAAGCTCCAATTATGGGTCCTAATGTAACGCACTATTTCAGGTCAGGCAGCCTTGGTGTCTTGTGCGACCGGCAGGCTGAATCAGTACAGGCCAGATGCCTCCGTAACTATGGCGATTTACGTTCAGGAGTCCCCTCCATCCCACGCAGGTGCACTTGCTTACCAGCCTTCCCAGTGCCTCCCAGTCTTTGCCACTGCAACAGCTGTGTCTAGTCAGTGATACCCCCGCTGACCGCCTGCTCAGCAATTCATCTCACGCTCCACGTGTGTTAGGGTGAGTGGGTCCGCTCTCCATGCACAGCAATCTAGCTTTCCCTGCAAAACTAGCTCCTCTCAGCAGGCAGAGTGAGTGTGATTCGCCGACTCCGCCCAGTAGGCTGCGCCTTAATTCCCGTGAGGCCCGTCTCACTTTACTTTTCTTCTGTCGTTTCTGGGCGTGCTCGAAGCCCAATTTTGCTAATATGTTCTTCTGCAGGCCGCCGCTGATTAATGCCAGGGGTATATGCTAGAGATCGTCACGTCTAACTGCAGGATTCTGTAGGATAATGTACCTGGGTCGGCAGAGCTTAGTTATTCTGCGGCCATCTTGGAGCCAGGCAAGCTCCACCCCCTCCCTGCTGTACCTTTCCCAACCCAAATAATAATAATAAAGATATTTGTAAAGCGCTATGGCTGCGCCATCTCGGCGTGTCCCCGCGCTGCGAGAGCAATACTAGCCAGTCACTGTGACTGACCCACATCAGAGACCAGCACCCAACTCACCTTTGGAACAGGTGAGTTTTTAACATACACCCAAACTTAGTTTCCAATTGTTGGAGGCGAAGACTGAGCGGGAGTTTATTCCAGCTTGTGGCGGCCATCACTCTAAAAGAGCGACCTCCCATTTTAGCCCTCTTAAAACGGTGGGTCACCAACGTGCCTATTCCGCAATACCGCAGCGCTCTCCTCGGCTCATACCTAGTGATCAAATCAGTAAGGTATGGGGAGCCTTCTGCCATAGGATACGGTGACATGTCAGGAGGGCCTTAAACAGTATCCTTTCCTTTACTGGAAGCCAGTGGAGGGTCGCCAGTGCGACTCTGGATGTCGCTCTCCTAGATAGTCTAAGCACTAGACGTGCCGCTGCGTTTTATAATACCTGAAGCCGCCCAATACTTTTGCTGGAAGCTCCCAAGAAGCGGACATTCCCTGATCAAGCCGGGATGTAACTAGGGCCTGGGTCATCGTGCGTCTAGCCTCCAAGGGGAGCAGGTCCAAGGTTTTATTCCGCCCTGCTGCCCAATTTGCAGGTTAGCGGTGCAGTGATTGAAGTAGGCGGCTGTATTTAAACCCGGCATCAATGTTAGTTCGATGCTAACTGTCAGCGTGAGAGGCTGCTGAGGCTACGTGTGCTCTGCTATTTTAAAAAACTGCTTTTAAATTGTATTTCCCTGTTAGAGTGAGTGCTTTTCAGCGCTGTGCTCTCTCGTGCACTTGCTTACCTGCTATGATCGCCGCCTTCGGCGCTACGTCTATCTCTTGATCGCCACCTTGGCGCAACGTGTTTTAATAGTTGTTATCATTGCTCATTGCTCCTGGCACCGATCCGCCACGGCTTGTGCCGTTTGTAGCGGCGGTAGCCACACGAGCGCACTCTGACCCCCGCCCTCCATACTCACTTCCGCCCTGCTGCCCAATTTGCAGGTTAGCGGTGCAGTGATTGAAGTAGGCGGCTGTATTTAAACCCGGCATCAATGTTAGTTCGATGCTAACTGTCAGCGTGAGAGGCTGCTGAGGCTACGTGTGCTCTGCTATTTTAAAAAACTGCTTTTAAATTGTATTTCCTGTTAGAGTGAGTGCTTTTCAGCGCTGTGCTCTCTCGTGCACTTGCTTACCTGCTATGATCGCCGCCTTCGGCGCTACGTCTATCTCTTGATCGCCACCTTGGCGCAACGTGTTTTAATAGTTGTTATCATTGCTCATTGCTCCTGGCACCGATCCGCCACGGCTTGTGCCGTTTGTAGCGGCGGTAGCCACACGAGCGCACTCTGACCCCCGCCCTCCATACTCACTTCCGCCCTGTTGCCCAATTTGCAGGTTAGCGGTGCAGTGTTTATCTCCCTTGGTGTATATAATGCCTCTATGGCGGACGCGCAGCGGACGAGCGCAGCGGGAGCGCCGACTTCGCGCCGAAGTCGTGCCAAAGTCCTGCCCGTCTGCGCCCGTCCGCGCCAGCACGGGCCCAGGGCCTAGCCCCTCTGCTCATATTCCTCTTTCCTACTCTCGATCCGCTCTCCTGCTGCTGCGGGGACCACTCTGCCCCTCGCATACCGTTCTGAACTGTCAAAATGCTCCCATTTCCTGTTCCCACTGCTCCCTTGCCTTGGACTCCCTCGAATTAAGTACCGACAGTATGTCGTCCTCGTTCTGGAACTCCCCCTCCCCTGTGCGCACTGTACCTCCCACTCCACACAATTCCTTTCCAGACCTGACCTTCATTAGCATTAACAGTAGGTCGCTCTCTAAACACAAGAGAGATATTTTTGACCTCCTGGAGTCAGATCGTCCTGCTGCCTTGTTTGTGACCGAAACATGGCTCAATGACAGCTCTGGCCCGGATATCGCCATGGTCTCCCCAATGATTATACCTACGTGGGGCGAAATCGAGCGCTTAAAGACGGCGGGGGAATTGCTATTATTTTCAGGAGAGAATTCTCCTGTAAATGGGAAGACCTTGACTTCCCTAACTGTGAAGCGGGCTTGTTTAAATTAACTCTCTCCCCGCAGTTTACCTTAACAGGTACTCTGATTTACCGCCCGCCGGGGTCAGCTAGCTGCTGGGCTGCTGCACTTCCCGAACTCATTGCTCCTTTTTTAGCACAATCTACCAATTTCACTATTGTTGGGGATTTAAATATTCATTTTAATTCTGTCTCGTGTGCCATTGCTAAACGCCTCATACAGGATCTTGAAGCTCTTGACCTGCATCTCCTTAATTCCGACCCTACTCATAAGGCCGGTAACCTCTTAGACCCCATCATTTCCAACCTGACGAGCATTTCCTATCAATCTTCTACCCCTGTTCTCTGGTCAGATCATTTTGTTGTTAATTTCTCTATTAAAACATGTGTAGCTGAGACTTTCAGGCCAGACCCTCCCCATAAAGCTAGCAGGAACTGGAAACGTCTAGATCTAGATAGATTAAACTCTCTCCTTGCCAACTCTACACCGTCAGTTTCCAACATAACTATCAAACAGCTACCCGCCGTTAGATCATGGCTAACTACAGCTCTGGACTCCTGCCTCCCTACCCAAAAAAACAAATCTCAAATTCATCACCCTCCGGCTCCCTGGTTTAATGACTCTTTACGCCTTGAAAAATCCAACTGCAAAAAATTGGAACGTATTTGGCGTTCAAAGTATAACCCTGAGCATAAAGCTAACTACAGGTCCGCTCTTAAATCCTACCACGCGGCATGTGACATCGCTAGAGCTAACTTTGCCAACAACACCATACTTACGGCTCAAAACAGGCCCAAGGCCCTGTTTAAAATAGTTAAGGAGCTCTCAGGTGCTTCCTCTGTTCCTAAAGATCCCTGTCTAGACACTGCACAGTGTAATGCTCTAGCCAACTTCTTCCGTGAAAAGATTGATAAAATCTATGCCATTTTTAATTCCACTCCTGCCGCCTCTACTCACGTTGCTCAAAATCCCGACAACTCTCCCCTGGACACTTCTCCCTGTTCTTTGCCTACCACTTCCCAACTGCTCTCCTGGGATCCCATTTCCCCCGCGCTTCTAAAAAAGTACCTCCAGGACATCAAATCTGGCTCTCCCCTTGACCCTCTGCCCCCTCAAGTTCTGTGCTCCCTCGACCCAGCTCCACTCCACATTATTTTGGATGTCCTAAACGCGTCCTTGGTAGAAGCGACTGTCCCTAATGAATGGAAGCACGCAATGGTGGTACCATTATTAAAAAAGGCCAACGCTGACCCCAACAATCCTTCCAACTTTCGCCCTATTTCGTTGCTTTCTTGCTTCTCCAAGATTTTGGAGAAACATGTTAATTCTTTACTTAGCTCCTTTGTTGAATCCACCAATTTTCTTCATGGTTCTCAATCCGGGTTCAGGGCTGGTTTCTCCACAGAAACTACTCTTCTTGGCGTGTCAGAAACCATCAGACGCCAAGTGGATAATGGTGAGACGGTGGCACTCATCTTGCTTGACTTGAGTGCCGCTTTTGACACCGTCTCCCATTCCATCTTATTGTCCACCCTGGAGGCAGTTGGTGTTGGTGGTACCGCCCTGGCCTGGATTGCTAACTTTTTGTCTGATCGCACGTTTCAAGTTTTTTCTTCCACATCTGTATCATCTACTCTCCCTTCCTCTCACGGTGTTCCCCAGGGTTCTATCCTCAGTCCCCTTTTCTTTAACCTGTACGTAAGGCCTCTTGCGTTCCTGGCTGAACAGGCTGGCCTCACAATTTATTCCTACGCTGATGACACCCAAGTCATCTACTCACTGTCTACTAATAAAAACCTCCCCTCTTCCTCTCTCCAAATTGGGCTGAAGCATATATCAGACTGGATGCTGAAGCACAAACTGAAGCTTAACGGGGATAAAACAGAGCTGCTCCTGTTTGGCCCTGACACCTCTCTCTGGGGCCCACACCATTGGCCTCCGGAGATGGGTCCTCTACCCACTCCATCAGTGTCTGCTCGCAATCTCGGTGTGATCTTCGACAACCAACTTACTTTCAAACATCACGTTGTGAAAGTTGCAGCCACCTGTACTACCATCATCAGGTGGCTGAGAAAGATTACATGGATGCTGCCTACAGACACCTTGAGGACCGTCGTCCAGGCTCTTGTCATCTCACGCCTGGACTATGGGAACATCCTGCTCTTAGGTTCTGCCAAAGAGGTAACCAGAAAGTACCAGGTGGTACAGAATATGGCAGTCCGCTTGATTTGTCACCTTCCTGCAAGATCCTCGGTCACTCACCACAGGCGGAACCTGCACTGGTTGCGCATTGAAAGCAGAGTGCACTTTAAAGCACTCTGCTACATGCATAAAATCATGACTGATAGAGCCCCGCGCTATCTCTCTGCTCTGGTTCAGCAATATATTCCCCCCCGCACACTCAGGTCCTCGTCGCAGAACAAATTTAAAATTCCGCGCATCAACAGAGCCCAAATGGGAGGCCGTTCGTTTGCCCTGTTGGCCCCTTCCTTATGGAATTCTCTTCCTCAATCTCTGCGCACGGAATCGTGCTTTCTGAAATTCCGTAAGGGAATAAAAACTTGGCTCTTCAACAACTAATGTTCCTCCCTCCTTTCACCGATCAGTTTGCTCTAGCGCCGGGAAACCTCCGGGTAGCTGCGCGCTTAATAAATGTAATAATAAATAAATAAATAAATAAATCTTAAGCACCCCAAAACACTTCCCCACCAACCGCCCAATATGTGCCTCATAGGAAAGTGTGGGATCATCCCAAATCCCTAGGTTTTTAGCTTCCGTACACTGGGTAGGCGCTGTACCCAGACAGCTTGGCCACCAGTCGCACGTCCATTTGAGTTGATCACCACCGACCACCAGCACCTCCGTCTTTGAGCCGTTCAGCTTTAGGCAGTGGTTATCCATCCACACTGCTAAGGCCTGCATACATGCTCTAAAGTTGTCGGCTCCACCTGACGGTGTAACAGTTAAACAGATTGTTTTTAATATGAAATTATTGTCCTGAAGAAGGTGACGAATCTTGTTTCACCGAAACACCGCATCGACAGTTCTCCTTTTGAATGAATGAATGAATACTCATTTATATAGCGCATGGCTACCCAAGGGCATCCCAGCGCATTGGTGACCCCTGATCATTCTTCACTGATCAAGGAAAGAATAAGGTTTCCAGTAGTTTCCTGAAACGGAGATAGTTAGGTTCCAGACGAATTGAGTCTGGGAGCTGGTTCCAAAATTTTGCGGCATGAAGTGAAAAACGTCGGCCACCCATCCGTGCCTAAAAAACAACAAATACCCCTGCTCTAGAAAATTGCAGTAAAGTCACAGTAGTTTCTGGTTGTGGAAACAGTAGTAAGATAAGCACATCAACATATATCAGAGTCAGTAGATGGCGGTATATCAGAAGAAAGTTCGAAAATGAGTAGAATTCTTTGTTGTGGAAAGCAGTTTATTGTTTCTCTTGTTATGGCCAACACGTGTTTCATCGCAGGGAAACCAGACTGCGAATCTTCAGGGCTGGGTATAAATACAAAAAATGCATTTGTATGATTGTCCTATGTGAGCTAAGCAAGTGAAAAAGGTGGTTGGTGGACCCTTCGTGATACAATGTGGGCATGCCATGGAGTGACTAAGTGAAAAAACGTATGACTTAAACTCAGGAGCTTAAGTGCCTTTGGTGTATGTGACTAGTGAAGTTTTTAAACCGTGTTTAAGCAGATTGTGTAGAAGTGGCTGCAGACAATCTGTGGCTGGAAAGATTTTCGAAAAAGGAAACACATTGACCAGTATACATAAATACATTTTGAAGATGGAAATAAATCGAGGCGAAAAAAACTGAAGTGCAAGTGCTCAGATGCACATCCCATTGTGACTTGAAGTGACTGTTTGGTGGGTACTAAACATATCAAAACATACATCCAAACATTTTTGTAGATAATATTAACTACTTAGTGAAATGCGTCCGGTAGCCGTTTTTTTTAACATGTTGTGTGATTAGAAACTTTTATCAAAAGCCCAAATATTCTATCAGACGACCGGTACATATAGTAAGGAGTGTTTGAGGACATTGTAGATAGGTGCTAAATAGGTTCCAGAAGGTTAGGGAGTTAGTGCCGTATTCTAGAACACTCATGAGGTGCTCAATCAGTCGCTTTGGTTGTAACCCAATAGTGGTGTACACCTTATGTGGTACCAAACGGTCATTTCGTACGTTACTGGTCAATGTAAACGTTATACTACGACAAGGGAGGATAGCTATTCTATGGTTGTGTTTATTAAAAGAAACACACACTCTGATAGGTCTGTTTACAGAACACCAAACGCAAAGAATTACAGAAAAACGAAGAACATATGATTGTATACAAGAGGTTTTACGCAACTTTCCTTGTATTGTTGGGTGGTTAGGTAATGTAGTGAAGGAAAAGATCTAGTCGTGTTCTGGGGTAAACATGGTAAAATCACATTTGTGAAACTCACCCTTTTAAATAACAAAAAGCCGGGGTTGGAATTGGGACCAACACCCAGAGAAGCGAGTGTATGAGGGACGCGCTGTACACGCGTGGTAAGTTGGCTCCTATGATCAAAAAATACGGGGTTTCAAACAAAAAAAAAAAAACACATGAGGAACTCTTGCAGAAATTTAAATACACAGGAGTGACTGAAATTAAGACATATCTTCATACCTTATCGGGCTCAACTGGATGACTGAAACCGGGAGGAGAAAAAATTATTAGAGCTGTAACGCTCGAAGTAAGAGGGCAAACAGGCGGGTGCACCTATAAAGATAGTGAATAGAGAAACAAACGATGTTGTATGGTTCTAAACTATTAAAATAGCGTTTTGAAAGTGCGTAAAGGTCGGTATGCAAAACTGGATTCTTTTACCTGTTGCCGTTAGTTCCCCCTCTTGAAGTTCCCGGCGCCGTTTGTCGAAGACGGTACCCGGCCGGAAGTGGGGACGTATATTTAAGCCTCATTTCCGCCTCTCAGTGGTGGAAAGACTAGAGCGGTGTTGTGCCCTTATTTGTGTTAAGTGATGGCAAGGTTTAGAAGAAATACTAGATACGATAGAGTGTATTGCAGTGGCAACACGGAACGAGTAAATCACTGGTGTTAAGGTTACCTAACAAGAAGCCAGTGTGCTTTGGAGCTAACGGTTGATATGTTGGTGATCTGGTGCACAGAATTAATTTGCGCGAAGGTTGGTGTTCCGACAGGAATTACGAATTTTATCGGAGAGAAGAATCAGTATATGTCTGTGAAGTAAGACATTCATATACATGTGAGATTCGTGTTTGCTAGGGCAAGAAGTGCTTGTCAGGTTTCGAGTGAAGCATACAGCAGACGATTTTAACAACAAAATACACATGAAAGTGAATACAGTATATTACTGATTGGCAGTAGTTAATTAGTTGTAGATCAGGCAAACAACAATATAGAAAGGCGTTAGTATGTCCATAGACTCTACAGACATATTGTAGTATGCTGATGAGGTTAAGGCATACTAGAACATTTTTGAACAATTAAGTAATTGTTGAGTCGTGAAAAGCAGGTACATTGGTTAGTGTTGTCTTTAAAATAGATCTGGCATTTACTCCCCTAGGAAATATTGCATCTCAGGGTCATAGTTTAGGCCGAATTCAATGCTGCGCAGACGCATGATCCAGGTTGCTTCTTTGCGTCTTAGGGTCAACTCACGATTGCCACCTCTTATGTGGATGGGCACTGTATCAATGCCGAAGAAACTGATGCGGAAATCATCTGTGGTTGACTGGCATTTGGCTACATGTAAAGCAACAGGATATTTAGGGTCTTGCTTGTGTATCGCCCTCATGTGCTCTGAGATTCTATCTTTTAGACACCTTATCGTGCTGCCCACGTATTGTTTTCCGCATTGGCACTCGATTATGTAAATGACATATTTTGTAGCACAATTAATGTTCATTCTGATGTCAAAGGTTTCTCCATTGGCACCAGCAAAAGTCTGAGTCTTATGTTTGGCCCATTTGCACATCGCACAAAAGCCGCATTTGAAGAACCCCTTACTGCGTTGTGTTAGCCAGTCCGGAGTTTTGTCTGTTCTCGGAACAGTTGGACTGAGTCTATTTCTCAGGGTTCTCCCTCTACGGAAAGTTATTTGGGGAGTTGGAGGAATGAGATCCTTGAGTATTGGATCATTTTTTAGCAGATTCCAGTGCTTGGTCAAGCTAGTACGAATTGGTCGGTGTAGGCTGTTGAATTCAGTGATCATCCTCACTGTTGAATCTTTCGCCTTATTATGGTTGTTGCATTTGAGTGTTTCTGGTCTCGTGATTTTGTTAAGTCTTTTCTTGGCTGTGGACAGGATGGATGGGGAGTATCCCCGTCTTTCAAATCTCCGTTCCATGTCTTGTATGGTGTCTGTCAAATCGCTGTCTTTGCTGCAGTTTCTTCTGGCTCTGAGAAACTCACCAAAAGGTATTGATCTAATTTGGTGTGGCGGGTGGTAGCTGTCAGCTCTAAGAATCGCATTACAGGACGAGGGTTTCCTGTACAGTTTGCTGTGCAGTTTGTTATCATGTACATAGAATTCCAGGTCTAGAAACTCTATGCTCGTTTTGCTGGACTTCATGGTGAAGTTCAGTTCCCACTCGTTGTGGTTGAGATAATCAAAGAAACTTTGGAGATGATCATCTGAGCCTGTCCACAATAAAATACAGTCATCAATGTAACGACCCCAAAATAGTATGGAGTCGGTGTATTCTCTGCCCTTGGTGCCCCAGATGTGGTTGGATTCGAAAGCACCCATGAACAGATTGGCAAAGGATGGCGAAAATTTAGAACCCATGGCCACTCCACGTTTTTGTTTGTACCAGTTCTTTTGGAACATGAAGAAATTGTTGTTAAGGATAATGGTCATCATAGAAATTAACATTTCGGTGTGTGCCCACAGGGTTGCTGGTCTGTGCGACAGAACTTGTCTTATAGCTTCTAAACCTAAGACAGGATTGATGCTTGTGTAAAGGGCAACTACATCCATAGTCACTATGGTAGTGTTGGGTTGCCATTCTAGGTCACTGAGAACGCTAAGTATATGCTTGGAGTCCTGGATAAATGAGGGTAGGTTCTTGACTAGTGGGCCTAGAAACAAATCCACATACTCTGCTAGTTTCTCGGTTGGTCCCCCTATACCCGAGACAATGGGTCTGCCTGGTGGGAAGGGGAGGTCTTTGTGAATTTTGGGGAGGGTGTAAAGCCATGGGAATGTCGGTTTATGCACCTTGAGGTACAAGTATTCATCATCGTTCAGTAAGCCATCCTCTTTCCACTTGTGTAGATGGTCGTTAATTGATGTGGTGAGAGTGCCCATTGGGTTGTATGCAATCGGTTCATAACAAGAGGTATCACCTAGTTGGCTTAGTACTTCATTGTTATAGTCGTCCGCATTCATGATCACAATGTTACCTCCCTTATCCGCTTCGCGGATCACGATGGTGGAAGTCTGGGTTAGTGAGGCGAGGGCTAGGCGCTCTCCTTTGGTGAGGTTATCTTTGAAAGTGAATGTAGTATTGAGTTTTTTTGTGTTGAGTTTATTGATGTCTTCAAGAACTCGCTTGTGGAAATTGTCGATGTTGTTACCACCTGGTAGTGTTGGTGTCCAGGTGGATCTGTTTTTCAAGCCACTGACAACCCCCAGATCTGTGTCTATGTTTAGTTCTTCTAAGAGTTGTCCCATCTCTAAGGGGCTGTCTTCACATTCAGTAATGGATAACAAAAGGTGAATTGCTTGGATATCCTTTATTGTCGTTACATTATCTGTCAATACATCAGGAATATTTCTAACATTTCTGGTGTTTGTGGTTTTTCCTGCAAAGTATTTTTTCAATTTAAGGCTCCGTACAAATTTAAAGAGGTCTATTTTCGCTTGGCATGTGTCTCCTATTGAGAAGGGATTGAAATTTAAACCTTTAGAAAGGAGATTGGTCATATCGGGAGTGAGAGGGAAGGAAGATAGGTTGACTACTTGGACTTCGTGGTGTCCGCTCCCTATTTCCTGGCTGTTCTTGACCTCAGTTTTTTTCTGTAGTCTTCGTTTTCCTCCCCTGCTGCCTCTATGGGTCTTTGATCTGTTGTATCTCGTTGGGGTTGGGCCTTGTTCCCCTTCCGCATCCTTTCTAGCTCCACTAAAAAAGGAGTACTGTTGGTGTCTGATACGTCTCGGTCAGGTTCGCTTACCCCTGCTGAGTTTAGTGAAGCGTTACTGGATGAGACAGAACTTGGTGCGGATGTTATCGTGCCACCTTTCTTGGGGTTTTGTGATTTAATAAGAGAGTCGTATTTTCGATCGTAAGTGAAAATACGACCATTGCGGTAATCCGCGTCGTCTCTTTTGATTTGTCTGGCCTTTCTGTTTTTAATTTCTTCCTGGTGTTTGAATAGTACCTCATCCAAAATAGTGTAATTTTTCACCGTAGGTTCTGGTAGGTTGAGGTCTTTGATTTCTTGCTCCAGTATCGCAATTTCCCCCAATAATTTACTGGACTTGCGATCTGCACTTTCTATCAGAATATCCATCAAATAAAAGGAGTTATTGGTTACAGACTCCTCCCATTTTTTTACTAGATCTAGATCGAGATCATCATATGTTGGGAACGTGTTGGAGCGTAAGCCTCTCGGTATTTGTTTAAGACGCATGTATTGCTTTAAGGTCGTAGAGTCCCACCAACGTGAGTTCTCTTGTTTTTTTAGTCTCTCTAGTTTCTTGAATTTGTCTTTAAGGCCCTCCACCCGGGGGGGACCAGCATTCGCCGTGGCGGTGTGAGTGGGCATGCCCTTGGCTAGATTTTCGAATAGATCAGCCGCTATTTTGTCTCTATCCATGTTGGTATAGAGATGTGTTTAATAGGTTCTGAGTCGATGTACTTGAAGTCAAGATATGAGATATAGGAAGTAGGATTGCGTGGGGCAGCCTGTACTGGAAATCAATAAGCTATTGAGCTGCTGGGAGGGTTTGAGGTATTCCAGAATAGGACGGGCGCACAGCCGTGTGATCGCAGGGTTTTAAGGTGAGTTCAGAGTAACAGTTTCCAGGCAATGGGGCGGGCGGTAATCCCTCGTAACCGCTCAGGGTGGATAAATCCACACAGGTAAGCACAAAAAACAACAAATACCCCTGCTCTAGAAAATTGCAGTAAAGTCACAGTAGTTTCTGGTTGTGGAAACAGTAGTAAGATAAGCACATCAACATATATCAGAGTCAGTAGATGGCGGTATATCAGAAGAAAGTTCGAAAATGAGTAGAATTCTTTGTTGTGGAAAGCAGTTTATTGTTTCTCTTGTTATGGCCAACACGTGTTTCATCGCAGGGAAACCAGACTGCGAATCTTCAGGGCTGGGTATAAATACAAAAAATGCATTTGTATGATTGTCCTATGTGAGCTAAGCAAGTGAAAAAGGTGGTTGGTGGACCCTTCGTGATACAATGTGGGCATGCCATGGAGTGACTAAGTGAAAAAACGTATGACTTAAACTCAGGAGCTTAAGTGCCTTTGGTGTATGTGACTAGTGAAGTTTTTAAACCGTGTTTAAGCAGATTGTGTAGAAGTGGCTGCAGACAATCTGTGGCTGGAAAGATTTTCGAAAAAGGAAACACATTGACCAGTATACATAAATACATTTTGAAGATGGAAATAAATCGAGGCGAAAAAAACTGAAGTGCAAGTGCTCAGATGCACATCCCATTGTGACTTGAAGTGACTGTTTGGTGGGTACTAAACATATCAAAACATACATCCAAACATTTTTGTAGATAATATTAACTACTTAGTGAAATGCGTCCGGTAGCCGTTTTTTTTAACATGTTGTGTGATTAGAAACTTTTATCAAAAGCCCAAATATTCTATCAGACGACCGGTACATATAGTAAGGAGTGTTTGAGGACATTGTAGATAGGTGCTAAATAGGTTCCAGAAGGTTAGGGAGTTAGTGCCGTATTCTAGAACACTCATGAGGTGCTCAATCAGTCGCTTTGGTTGTAACCCAATAGTGGTGTACACCTTATGTGGTACCAAACGGTCATTTCGTACGTTACTGGTCAATGTAAACGTTATACTACGACAAGGGAGGATAGCTATTCTATGGTTGTGTTTATTAAAAGAAACACACACTCTGATAGGTCTGTTTACAGAACACCAAACGCAAAGAATTACAGAAAAACGAAGAACATATGATTGTATACAAGAGGTTTTACGCAACTTTCCTTGTATTGTTAGGTGGTTAGGTAATGTAGTGAAGGAAAAGATCTAGTCGTGTTCTGGGGTAAACATGGTAAAATCACATTTGTGAAACTCACCCTTTTAAATAACAAAAAGCCGGGGTTGGAATTGGGACCAACACCCAGAGAAGCGAGTGTATGAGGGACGCGCTGTACACGCGTGGTAAGTTGGCTCCTATGATCAAAAAATACGGGGTTTCAAACAAAAAACACATGAGGAACTCTTGCAGAAATTTAAATACACAGGAGTGACTGAAATTAAGACATATCTTCATACCTTATCGGGCTCAACTGGATGACTGAAACCGGGAGGAGAAAAAATTATTAGAGCTGTAACGCTCGAAGTAAGAGGGCAAACAGGCGGGTGCACCTATAAAGATAGTGAATAGAGAAACAAACGATGTTGTATGGTTCTAAACTATTAAAATAGCGTTTTGAAAGTGCGTAAAGGTCGGTATGCAAAACTGGATTCTTTTACCTGTTGCCGTTAGTTCCCCCTCTTGAAGTTCCCGGCGCCGTTTGTCGAAGACGGTACCCGGCCGGAAGTGGGGACGTATATTTAAGCCTCATTTCCGCCTCTCAGTGGTGGAAAGACTAGAGCGGTGTTGTGCCCTTATTTGTGTTAAGTGATGGCAAGGTTTAGAAGAAATACTAGATACGATAGAGTGTATTGCAGTGGCAACACGGAACGAGTAAATCACTGGTGTTAAGGTTACCTAACAAGAAGCCAGTGTGCTTTGGAGCTAACGGTTGATATGTTGGTGATCTGGTGCACAGAATTAATTTGCGCGAAGGTTGGTGTTCCGACAGGAATTACGAATTTTATCGGAGAGAAGAATCAGTATATGTCTGTGAAGTAAGACATTCATATACATGTGAGATTCGTGTTTGCTAGGGCAAGAAGTGCTTGTCAGGTTTCGAGTGAAGCATACAGCAGACGATTTTAACAACAAAATACACATGAAAGTGAATACAGTATATTACTGATTGGCAGTAGTTAATTAGTTGTAGATCAGGCAAACAACAATATAGAAAGGCGTTAGTATGTCCATAGACTCTACAGACATATTGTAGTATGCTGATGAGGTTAAGGCATACTAGAACATTTTTGAACAATTAAGTAATTGTTGAGTCGTGAAAAGCAGGTACATTGGTTAGTGTTGTCTTTAAAATAGATCTGGCATTTACTCCCCTAGGAAATATTGCATCTCAGGGTCATAGTTTAGGCCGAATTCAATGCTGCGCAGACGCATGATCCAGGTTGCTTCTTTGCGTCTTAGGGTCAACTCACGATTGCCACCTCTTATGTGGATGGGCACTGTATCAATGCCGAAGAAACTGATGCGGAAATCATCTGTGGTTGACTGGCATTTGGCTACATGTAAAGCAACAGGATATTTAGGGTCTTGCTTGTGTATCGCCCTCATGTGCTCTGAGATTCTATCTTTTAGACACCTTATCGTGCTGCCCACGTATTGTTTTCCGCATTGGCACTCGATTATGTAAATGACATATTTTGTAGCACAATTAATGTTCATTCTGATGTCAAAGGTTTCTCCATTGGCACCAGCAAAAGTCTGAGTCTTATGTTTGGCCCATTTGCACATCGCACAAAAGCCGCATTTGAAGAACCCCTTACTGCGTTGTGTTAGCCAGTCCGGAGTTTTGTCTGTTCTCGGAACAGTTGGACTGAGTCTATTTCTCAGGGTTCTCCCTCTACGGAAAGTTATTTGGGGAGTTGGAGGAATGAGATCCTTGAGTATTGGATCATTTTTTAGCAGATTCCAGTGCTTGGTCAAGCTAGTACGAATTGGTCGGTGTAGGCTGTTGAATTCAGTGATCATCCTCACTGTTGAATCTTTCGCCTTATTATGGTTGTTGCATTTGAGTGTTTCTGGTCTCGTGATTTTGTTAAGTCTTTTCTTGGCTGTGGACAGGATGGATGGGGAGTATCCCCGTCTTTCAAATCTCCGTTCCATGTCTTGTATGGTGTCTGTCAAATCGCTGTCTTTGCTGCAGTTTCTTCTGGCTCTGAGAAACTCACCAAAAGGTATTGATCTAATTTGGTGTGGCGGGTGGTAGCTGTCAGCTCTAAGAATCGCATTACAGGACGAGGGTTTCCTGTACAGTTTGCTGTGCAGTTTGTTATCATGTACATAGAATTCCAGGTCTAGAAACTCTATGCTCGTTTTGCTGGACTTCATGGTGAAGTTCAGTTCCCACTCGTTGTGGTTGAGATAATCAAAGAAACTTTGGAGATGATCATCTGAGCCTGTCCACAATAAAATACAGTCATCAATGTAACGACCCCAAAATAGTATGGAGTCGGTGTATTCTCTGCCCTTGGTGCCCCAGATGTGGTTGGATTCGAAAGCACCCATGAACAGATTGGCAAAGGATGGCGAAAATTTAGAACCCATGGCCACTCCACGTTTTTGTTTGTACCAGTTCTTTTGGAACATGAAGAAATTGTTGTTAAGGATAATGGTCATCATAGAAATTAACATTTCGGTGTGTGCCCACAGGGTTGCTGGTCTGTGCGACAGAACTTGTCTTATAGCTTCTAAACCTAAGACAGGATTGATGCTTGTGTAAAGGGCAACTACATCCATAGTCACTATGGTAGTGTTGGGTTGCCATTCTAGGTCACTGAGAACGCTAAGTATATGCTTGGAGTCCTGGATAAATGAGGGTAGGTTCTTGACTAGTGGGCCTAGAAACAAATCCACATACTCTGCTAGTTTCTCGGTTGGTCCCCCTATACCCGAGACAATGGGTCTGCCTGGTGGGAAGGGGAGGTCTTTGTGAATTTTGGGGAGGGTGTAAAGCCATGGGAATGTCGGTTTATGCACCTTGAGGTACAAGTATTCATCATCGTTCAGTAAGCCATCCTCTTTCCACTTGTGTAGATGGTCGTTAATTGATGTGGTGAGAGTGCCCATTGGGTTGTATGCAATCGGTTCATAACAAGAGGTATCACCTAGTTGGCTTAGTACTTCATTGTTATAGTCGTCCGCATTCATGATCACAATGTTACCTCCCTTATCCGCTTCGCGGATCACGATGGTGGAAGTCTGGGTTAGTGAGGCGAGGGCTAGGCGCTCTCCTTTGGTGAGGTTATCTTTGAAAGTGAATGTAGTATTGAGTTTTTTTGTGTTGAGTTTATTGATGTCTTCAAGAACTCGCTTGTGGAAATTGTCGATGTTGTTACCACCTGGTAGTGTTGGTGTCCAGGTGGATCTGTTTTTCAAGCCACTGACAACCCCCAGATCTGTGTCTATGTTTAGTTCTTCTAAGAGTTGTCCCATCTCTAAGGGGCTGTCTTCACATTCAGTAATGGATAACAAAAGGTGAATTGCTTGGATATCCTTTATTGTCGTTACATTATCTGTCAATACATCAGGAATATTTCTAACATTTCTGGTGTTTGTGGTTTTTCCTGCAAAGTATTTTTTCAATTTAAGGCTCCGTACAAATTTAAAGAGGTCTATTTTCGCTTGGCATGTGTCTCCTATTGAGAAGGGATTGAAATTTAAACCTTTAGAAAGGAGATTGGTCATATCGGGAGTGAGAGGGAAGGAAGATAGGTTGACTACTTGGACTTCGTGGTGTCCGCTCCCTATTTCCTGGCTGTTCTTGACCTCAGTTTTTTTCTGTAGTCTTCGTTTTCCTCCCCTGCTGCCTCTATGGGTCTTTGATCTGTTGTATCTCGTTGGGGTTGGGCCTGACTTCATAGATGTATAGAAAAGTCAGTTCACCTTGCTCCTGAACTGACTTGGAAGTGACGGGCTGCAGCAAATTAATTTCAGTTGTTGAGAGCTGACTCTGATAGACTCAACGTTGTAACTACAAACGCCAGAATAATACGATAGGAGATTTTCACCAATTTTTTTAGATATCTTATCTGCCCAATTTCTTTTCTATACATCTATGAAGTCAGGCGAATAAGGACTTCAAACAGGTTATTCTACTAAGAGACATACAATCATTTTCATTTATGCTGTGTCGCACATTACCACCATATTCAGAATTTTCGTGATTGAGGGTCTCCCAAGATATGATTTTTTATGTCCTGAGGATGGTCTCGGAAACGCAAGAATAGAGACCGAAACGTCGACGATTGCTTTTTCTACCGGATAATAAATTAGGTTGTAAATAGGTAGAAAAGCTTTTGCAATTGTTGTATAGAGAATTTTTATAGATCAATTTATTTGTATGTTCTCTTACAACGTTGTTTATCTATCATGTACCCTTGTAACAAATATTAAATCCGAATACTCTTTCATATACACCCTTTCTCTTGCTCTCTTTTGTCTCAAAAAGATCGCTGTTCAGTGACAAACAGAAATTAACTTAAAAAGACATTTGTCACAGTTGTTGTGCATTAACGCCATCAAATATATCAGGTCGTACAATTGTAGATATTTAAAATAATATTCGAAACATTAAGACAATTAAAACCCTTGAAGGTTCAATTACCATAACATATCTATTGCCCAAACCCTCAAGGGTATATTGGGTTGCTCACTTTTGTGTACCCTACATGATTGTTTAAGCAGTCTTAATTCGAGGGAGTACCACGCTTTTTTATTAACGCCAACTTGATGGCAGAATTCTTTCTTAGGGAGAGTGAGGTCCAAAGAGAACTCCAGCCAGCTATTAAAATACTCATTCGCCCTAATAGGATTAGAGCAGAATGCAGGGGTAGAGTTGTTAAGGTTAATTGCCCATTTTTCCGCTGAGAGTTTAGACCATGTGCGACACAATTTTTAGTCCTTATAAAAGGTTGTGACCGATCTAGGGGGGTCCAAACAAAGGATAACAAGAAATGGTCCGAACAAGGTGCAATAATGGTCTCAGCTAAAATAATGTTATCAAGATTAGTGAAAAAATGGTCGAGCAAATGGCCTAATTTGTGGGTAGGGCGAGTAACAATTTGTTTCAATTGAAAAGTTTCAAGGCCTGACATGAGATCGTGAGAAGGGGAGGTTTCAGGTTCGTCGAGGTGAATGTTGAAATCACCCAGAACAGAATAATTGGAGGTGAGACTGGCACAATTTATGGCAATGTCTGGCAGATCATTGCAGAAATTGGCATGTGTTCCAGGTGGGCGATATAAAAGAATTCCTGAGAAAGTACAAGTAGGAGAGAAGCCAATAGTAAAAGGAAACACTCTCACTATCCGATAGAAGACACCTAGTTCATCTAACAAAGTATTTTTGTAAAAAATGGCAATCCCTCCACTCCGGCCACTGTCTCGATCTTGTCTGATAATAGCGTAGTTCGGTGAGAGGGCCCGGACCACAATGGCATCCGAGGCCATATTTGTCCATGTTTCAGTAAGAAAGAAAGCGTCAGGACTCCTCTCTTCTAAAAGCAGGCATATTTCACTCGCATGCTTGGGAAGGGAACGGCAATTAAGTAACAAAGAAAAAGATTTTACTTTCCCAGCTTCTAAAGGGGGGAAATCTAAAGGCTTAAATTTAAAATTACAGAGAGGACAGTAGTTATGCTCCTTCTCAAAAGACATAGTATGTGTACATATATTCGTCCTCTCACCTCTGATCCTCAAAAGCTGCTCCCTGTTGTAGCAGGAATTACCGGGGGGAGTTTGAACAGGGTTTCCGGCCCCTAGCCCCGTCCTGGCACTGACGGGTGCAGACGGGCTTGCCTTTGGCGTGGCTTCGGCACGCCGGTGGCGCGCCTTCTGCACGCGTCCGCTGCACAGGAGGTGGGACATACTGTTTAAGTAGGCAGGGGTGACCAGAGCATTAACCTCCCTGCCCCCGCCCCTCGCCAGCCGGCAGAGCAGCAATGGAGCCGCCTGCACCCTCCACACAATCTGTACAAACCACGGTGGACCGGGGTGTGCCGCGGAATCAGGAGAAGATTAGGCAGGTAAGAGAAAAGTGCCAGTGGTAATAATAAAAGCACAAAGATAAAAAAGTAATTTTAAAATGACCCCCAACCAAGCTGATTTTGAGCCCAGGAAGCCTGCGTGTAGTTTGTCAATAACGTGGCGGCTGAGCGAACTGCCCTAAATAAGTTAGGCTCACTAGAGCGCTTACCTCCCTGTCGCCTGCACCCTCCACACAATCAGTACAAACCGCGTTGGACCAGGGTGCGTGGCGGAAACAGAAGAAGATTAGGCAGGTAAGCGAAAAGTGCAAGTGGTAATAACAAAGCACAACGATAAAAAAGTATTTTAAAATGACCCCCAACCAAGCTGATTCCGAGCCCAGGAAGCCTGCGTGTAGTGTGTCAATTTTATAATATAAATTCTTTTATTATGTATTGTATTGCTATTTAATAAATATGATGATGTTTTTACTAAGAATAATGAAGAAATAATATTGTTTGATAAATAAAACAGATATAAATTAATTTTTTTTGAAATTGTTGCCCTCATTACTCTCTATTGCTCCTTGCTGATTGTGTCCCTTCAGGAAGATATAATACTGGTTATGGGAAAAGTGTTGTTAACATAGTAGACCTCAGGGTTTACGCCGACCAAGATTTTGGTCTTATAAATCAAGGAAAGGGGACCCTTATATTTGTTGCATATAAACCCATCCCCTTTTCCATAATGGGTATCTCCCAATACTTTTTTGAACCCTTGATTTCAGGAAAATCCACAGTAAAAAATGCCCCACCAGTCCCAGAAACAGGCTCACAAGCAGAAAAGTAGAGGTACAGCTAAAGGGGTTACGAGACCCCGACAGAACTCTTCATTCGGTGTTTCAGAGGTCGGGCTGCCTGTCAGGTGGCAACATCCCTGATGCCTCCAGTTAATTGTAAAAGTATTTCCAGAGAGACAGGCATGCAACACCTCGATGTGTTTTGCACAAAGTAGCTGGCACGCCTAGGGCTTTCTCAAGGAAATCAAAGAAACGATGAATAGTCTCGTTCATGAATGAATGAATGAAAGAAAATTTATACTGCGCAACTAAAACTCGAAGGCATCAAGGCGCCTATAAAATAAATCTTAAAAGGCAGAGGCAAAACTACGGGTGTGCTTTGGCAAAAAATCGTGACTTCAAAGCTTTCCGAAAGGACTGAAGAGTGGGAAGGGCTTTAATTTCAACGGGAAGAGCATTCCAAATTTTAGGTGCCACTGTGGAAAAAGCTCTGCCACCCCATTTGGCTCTGCGAATGCGTGGTACAGATAACAAAGATTTGTTAGCGGAGCGCAAATTCCTCGAGGGGCAATAGGGGGCCATAGTACACATCACACGAAGGAATCCCAAAAAAAGTCTCTGTAATCATTCCATATACTTCATGGCTCTCGCTTGAATTACTCTCATAATCAGCCAACCCCACGGCCCTCATACTGACCTGTGGTACCAGCCCTGGCACTGCCACACTGTCCTGCAGGCCGGTCCATCCGTCTACTGGAGGTGTGACCGGAGCATGTGCTCAGGGTCAGAGACTCTTTGATGAATGTTTTCGGAAATGTACGCCAGAACCAATGCACATATATTGTTACAAGCTGGGCCCTGAAGACGTTTCCAATGCAACCCAGCCACCTCTATGGGCCTAGCTCAGACTGCAATAGGATTAAACAAATGAGGGCCGGCTGCACTCAAGCCTCAATGAAAGCAAAGCGCCTCAAGAAATGCTAAGAAAGTGTGGCACATGGATTTTAGTGTAGAAATGTGGTGAGATGCACTAAAATGTTTTACACTAACCCCTGATGCGTGGCACTTGGCACGGCTGATACTTGATAAATCCTCCTACCTGTGTGGAATATTGGAATTCTTTCGGCCATCATGAAAACTTTTTCACCTAAATTCAAAACAAAAGTAAAAAACAGAATTAACAAAGATCAGCTCTTGTAGTGTCTTGTGAGTTAGTGATGATGGGTATGGTCCCAGACGGACTCCGTAGAACAGTGCATAAGAGATAGGGTGAGGTTAATAAAGATTTTTGAGATAGAATATTCAGTCAACAGTTTATTCAGTGCAGAATAAAAATGTTTATAATTGACCTCTGTGTGTGGCGTGATCATTTATATGTACCCAGGCTGGGCAGGAGGCTACAACTGGTGACAAGAATGGGGTAACATAACCCGAAGATCACGAGTGCCACCCCCAGAGAGTTTGCCGAGGTTAGCAAACTGCTCATGCGTGCCACCCGTGACTCAGTCGAATAGAAGATCGACGATTGACGTATGTAGAGTCAAAGGGCCGCTCCAGCCTGAGCAAAGCTGTCGAAGGAGACAAAGGCTTTTCAAAGAAATTTACATATCCTCGGCCAGGCACCTGCTTGTAAGCCATGAAAAATATACCGCTCCACAGCGTGACACAGATCCATAAGTCATAACGAATATTAACTGTAAATGCAGCAACAGCCAGGTACAGAGAAGCCATAAAAGCAATGACAGTCCAGTGCTAGGAAGCACTAGCAGAGAAAATAGTCACACACTGAGAATCACTAAATGAAGCGACAACCAGAAGCAAGGAAGCGCTAAAAGACAAATAGCCAGATACTGAGAAGAAGGTAAATGCAGTGGAAACCAAATTAAATGCAGAAAACTGAGAATGGTGATGATCACTTGCAAGAGACAAAACAGGTACTCACTGTAAATGAAGAAGAAGGTGCTGTACGTCCGGTGAGCAAACCAGTATTGTAAAAAAGTGCAAAATATTGGCGCATTGTAGACCGCCTACATTGACACGTTTGATAATTTCATTGATGCACTGGAAGAAGCAGATAACAAAAGAATCATCCAATACCTTAAGAATCTTGCAGGTGAAGGAGTGAAGCAACTGATAAAGAAAATACTACAAGCTGAAGAGGCTTCTTACCATCAAATCAAAGAGGCCCTCAATATACAATTCATTCCAATTGCCAAATTTTAATTATGAGCAATATATTTTCAGCCAAGAAAAACAAAATGTTGGTGAAACGATCACAGAATTCGTAGAAAGACTTGATATGCTTATCAAACATTGCTGATTCAATTAGCTCAACGACGAAGAAGCTATAAGACTAAGAGTCATAGATGGTTGCTTTTCTACTTCCTTCAGACAACAAATGCTAGAGAAAAGCTAAGTCTAGAGCAAGTCCTGATGACCTCTAGTGCTGAGAAAGTTGCTGACAAACAAGCTGCTGACATAGAGGCCGGAGGAGCTCCAATTGAGTTAGTCATGAATGTAAAGAGTAAAGAAAAACATACGGTTGAGGAACACTAAGTGATGTCTCCAAAGAAGAAGAAATTGTTCTTCAGATGTGGATTTTCCTTTGCACGTACTGGTAAATGTCCATTAGTTAAGTATGCAAAGGTTGCAGGAAAGAGAACCATTTTCTGACAGTGTGGGAGTCAAAGGAGAATCTAAGTGACTCACGTCGTAAAGACAAAATGGTCGCCAGAACGTTCCAGATACAACGTTCTACGCATGCCCGTAGGGCCAAGCGAAATCACCTGAGGCAATTAAACACTAAGCAAAGTATATCGTCGTCTAAATCTTCATCTAAAAGTACTTCCATTACAGTACCAAGTGACAGTGAAGAAGATGGACGTGTGATGTCAATGTTTACATTAGACAAACGTGCGGATGTCGGACTGGCAGAATGCAGAGAAGAATATGAGCTGAAGAAAAGTGGACCAGTAAAACCACAAAAGTCATTCAAACATTGCCCTAAAATTACCCTAAAGGTGAAAGGTTGCTCAATACGTTTTATTATCGACGGTGGTGTTTCAATAAACTTTATGCCTGAGGAGAAATATTACGAAATGTCTGTTGTACTGTGTCTCACACCATCGAAGACTAAGGTATACACATGGTCTGCATCGATACCATTTAAAAGTCAAGGTTCATTCACGGCAACTATGAACCCCAAGAAAACACAAGTACAAGCACCAATTTCATGACATTGCTAGGTACGTCTGTCAACAAGTGCTTGTTTTCTCTGCTTCAATACTGCTGCTGATATGGTGCTGATATCTGTGAACTACAATATGACTGCACATCACAAGAGAGTGACTCAGTTTCCCTCATTATTTCATGGTTAAACAAACTGAGTACAATCAAAGTACAGTAGCATATAAATGAGGGCGTTCGTCCTGTTGCTCAGAGACATTGCCGAATTGCATTTTATTTACATGAAACTGTTGAAACGGAGCTTGAGACCCTCCTAAAGCATGATATTATTAAGAGATGGGCCTATGCCGCGTATTTTGCCCTTAATGGTAGTGCCCAAAATGGACAGTGGAGGTGCTGTGTGCTGTATGCCAAGCTAATAAGGCGATTTTTGAGAATGACATCCAGAGCCACGCATTGGGCGAGAATGACCTCCTGAGCCTCACATTGGACGAGAATGACCTCCAGCGCCACACATTGAACGAGAATGACATCCAGAGCCACAAATTGAAAGAGAACGACATCCAGAACCACAAATTGAAAGAGAACGACATCCAGAACCATACATCGAAAGACATCCAGAGCCACACATTGGACGAGAACGACATCCAGAGCCACACATTTGATGAGAACGACTTCCAGAGCCACACATCAAACGAGAACCTCATCCAGAGCCACACATTGGACAAGAATGACCTACAGAGCCACACATTGAATGAGAACGACATCAAGAGCCACACATTGAACGAGAACGACATCCATAGCCACACATTGGACAAGAATGAAATCCAGAACCACACATTGAATGAGAAGGACATCCAGAGCCACACATTGATTGAGAACGACCTCCGGAGCCACACATTGAATGAGAACGACATCCAGAGCCACACCTTAAACAAGAACGACATCCAGAGCCACAAATTGAAAGAGAACGACATCCAGAACCATACATCGAAAGACATCCAGAGCCACACATTGGACGAGAACGACATCCAGAGCCACACATTTGATGAGAACGACTTCCAGAGCCACACATCAAACGAGAACCTCATCCAGAGCCACACATTGGACAAGAATGACCTACAGAGCCACACATTGAATGAGAACGACATCAAGAGCCACACATTGAACGAGAACGACATCCATAGCCACACATTGGACAAGAATGAAATCCAGAACCACACATTGAATGAGAAGGACATCCAGAGCCACACATTGATTGAGAACGACCTCCGGAGCCACACATTGAATGAGAACGACATCCAGAGCCACACCTTAAACAAGAACGACATCCAGAGCCACACATTGAGCGAGAACGACCTCCGGAGCCACTCTTTGAACAAGAATGACATCCAGAGCCACACATTGAATGAGAACGACCTCCAGAGCCACATATTGGATGAGAACGACCTGCAGAGCCACACATTGAACAAGGATGACATCCAGAGCCACACATTGGATGAGAACGACCTCCAGAGCCACACATTGGATGAGAAGGACGACCAGAGCCACACATTGCCGATACGATCACCCAGATGAATGGTGTTAAAGTCTTTTCTCACCTTGATCTGTACAAAGGGTATCATCAATTGGAACTGGAAGAAAATTGCAGGTGCAGTACTACCTTTTCTGCACATGTTTATTCAGATATAAACAATTACGTTTTGGTGTATCATCAGCTGCTGAAGTGTTTCAAGACGTCATTAGACGCATAATACAGCCTGTCATGAATATCAATTACAGTGATGATATAGTCGTTTTTGGGGTCACACGCAAAGAACATGATTAAGCTCTTACACAAGTGTGCCGTCTACATACTAACTAACGTACTAATGCAGGTCTCACTTTAAATGCAGAAAATTGTAAGTTCAACAAAACAAAACTAAAGTTCTTTGGTCATATTTTCTTAGATGGGGGATGACTCCAGGTCCAGCTAAAGTGCAACCGTTGTGAGCTATATGCCCGTCTCAAAATGTAACTATGCAATGCTGTTTACTTGGCATGGCAAGTTACTGCTCCAGATACATACGGGATTTTGCCTCAGTAAGTGCTCCAGTGAGAGACTTAATAAAATGAAATAGTCATATGAATGCAAACAAAGTTTCAAGAAAATCAAACGTGCAATCGAGAACGCCACTGAAGTGGCCCACTTTGATCCAAAGCTACATATTCTGGCTCATGCTAGCAGACGTTTTTCACAGACTGAGCGTGCCTATTCACAACCTGAAAAAGAAAGCTTAGCTTAGCAAAGTCAGAACAGTAGGAGAAGGAGTAGACAACACAGACGTAGGAATTGTAGATGAAGGGGATAGAAAAGTCGGCAACCCTTGAGAAGGCTGCGTCAAAGGAGTGGGAGCCAAATGAAGAGGAGCTGGCGGTAATACAATGACAGGAGGCACAGCAACCGGAGGTTGCGGAGGTTGCGCAACTAAAGGTTGCGGAGGTGCTGTAGCACTTTGCGCATAAGGGGGTGGTGAACTCAACAGATAAGACATCAAAGGATCTTTTTCAAGGTCCTTCGCTGCATCCTGCTGAGGAGGCAAAACTGGATAACATTTGTCAATCGCCAGTTTACGTTGCCTTTGGAACTGCTCACTCTCTTGTTCTTCTTCGTTATCTTTAAACTGTATAGCAGCTTGCATTATCGAAATACCCTTCTCTCTTTTATTTCTCTTCGCTAACTTAATTTCTTTCTGTTTGGCTTCCTTCCGCCACAGGCGGAAAGAGTCAAACATCGCCGGGCGGGCGTTCTTCTTGAACAGCTTAACTTCTAAATTATCTAAGATTTCTGTGTCATAACTACCCTATTGGGGCCATTTTAAGACACCGTCCTTCCTAGTATACCTGATCCATACTTCATTATACGTGATAGGGCCCACGCCATGTTTTAAATTGAGCTCATAGGTCGGAGTTCCAATCGGAGGCACCGGACACGAGTCCTCCAATCGGGAATCCCTCTTACAACCACAACAAAATATCTTTCCAAGTCTGCTAAGACCAGGCATCTTCGCTCACTAGTCTAGCTTCAAACTTCAAGGGAATATCGAACACGATAGCCTCGTGAATACACAAGTCCCAAATCAAAGATCCCAAGGGGATACCCAAAAACTAAGAACGAAAACTAAGGACTGGGAGACGCTCCACTCCTTCTTAACTGAAATGTCGATGGCGTCGCCAGAAGACCCGTTTATGGTCTCGCTATACAAATCGTCAAAAGGCTTCCAATTCAGGGCGACAGTCAGGGCAGCAGTCCTTCGTAGCCGTCGGAAAGCGAGGAACCTTGCAGTAAAGACTTTCGGACCACGATGACATACAGGGGTCGATGAAGTGGATGAAGTGGTAGGCCTTCCTCCAGAATTTTCACACAAAGCTCCTCACGATCTTCAGGCTTGGACCGGTACCACTGAAATCGCCCCACGTTGGGCGCCAACTGAAGAACCGGGTTCTTAGAACCCAGCGGCGCCAGGGAAAACGCCCGATGTCTTCGGATTCCCCTGTCCTGGCAAAACAGAGACACAGGACACTTCTAGGTGATGTCAAAGACCAGGTTTATTGGCTGCAACCAGGAACAGAGATCTACGAAGCACAACAAGGGTGGTTCGCTAGAGACTGCACAAATTCATAGAGCGAGACATCGTCTTTTAAGCTAAAATTCACATTCCTGGCTAGCATCAATTACGTTTCAAACTGGCCAATCAAATAGTGACATTTCAAACATATCGCATGGCGGTAAACCCACTTTTCCGTTGTCCAGCCCACTAGAGATGACTAGGCAAAATCCAAAATACTTGCTCGGACAGGCCGGACGAACCCAAAAAGGATCTCAACCCAAGCCATAATTAAACCATAAATGGAAGGAACAGAAACAGATGAGAAGCAAGATAGAAAGGTGTGTGCGTGTACCATAAACTCAGCAATGTCCTGCTCTTTGATCTTTATCTGACCAGCTGCCTAACAAGGAACTGGCTCAACAAGGTCACATTCGGGCAAGGGGGTCAGCTTGTTCAGGTCACAGAGAAGTCAGCTAAAGATGTCCCGCCGAGTAATTCGGCCGCAGTCATCGGCCTATGTGAGGGCAACTACAAAATGGCTGCCGTACACAATTGAACCTGAAGGTTCAAATGAAATGCCTGAATACATAGTGTTTCGCTGGATCATTTATGACGAAAACACTCGTACATGCCGCACTCGTCATTTGCAGTCCACTGATACCAAAATCGTCTAGATACGACGACCTTTATTGAACGGGTTCAGAACCACGGAACCTCAGATCCTGCCTGACTCTGGACTCTTAATTGCAGCCACCATTGGGGTCTAACCCTAAATTCTTCCTCTCCTTCTCCACTTCTATGACTTATATTTTAAGGGCCAACTCCTCCCTCTTCAGCGTGCGTTTGGCCTTCTCAAGCTTGAGCAGATTGTACTCCCTATCCAGGACGGCCTTATCTAAATTAGAATGAGTGGACCCACAATCTATTTCTACTCCAATTCTCAAATATACCTTAAAAATTCTACCGCCTCCTTTGATATCTTCCTTTCATGATCAAACCTTATGGCACAATTCTTCGATTTTAATAAATAATAAGCCTTTCTTCTGGAAGTCATGGAGAAATCGTGGTCTTATATGGGTACGTCAATTACTGCATCAATCATGTATTCTCCCATTTTCAGTTGTCGCAGAATCCTTTCATCTCCCTTCTTCCTTTCGCACCAATTATCTCAGATTAACACAAGCACTTCAATCTGCATTTGATATACATGCCCGGCTATCCTCTACATCACTTCAGGAATCTCCTAGCATATCTCAACTAAGAACTTTACTTACTAAAGGCTCTAGGGCCTCAAAAATATATTCTTTCTTACATGCTCCAACATCACCACGCACCAAGACAAAGGTAGAGGAGGCATGGGAAGTTGGCATGGGCCTTTCATGGCCTATAGATCTTTGGGATAGGCTATGGGTTAAATTACGAAAATCATCTAGGGCTGCAAACACAATTCAAACTCTATTTTTCATCTATAATCGACTCCTACTTTCCCCATTAACACTTAGTAAAAGATATCCTGCCCTATCTCACGCTTGTTGGTCCTGCTCAACTCCTCAGGCGGATCTATTACACATGCTTTTCAAATGCAATCTGGTTCACCGGTTTTGGGTTCAGGTTTGGTCTCAAATTAATAAAATCTTCTCCACTACACATCCGTTTCATATATCACATATTTTTTTAGGTAGTATTTCACCTATCTGGAACCCTCATAATCTCGATATAAAAATAATTGACTTACTTCTTGCAGTAGCTTTTCAGCAAATTACCAAAGCTTGGAAGGACTCTACTAAACTCTCTTATCAGGCTTGGTGGTATGCTGTGTGCTATAATCATAGATTAGATACAACATATGTTTATCCACCTGTTTTAGCCCCAAAACGAAAGCAGTTATGGGATCCGGTTACTTCATTTTTTGATTCTTGTGCCCTTCGTTCTCTGCCTAAATCTCCCTTTCAACAAGAAGTTGCTAAACCTCCCTGAGTTCCTTTTATTATATTGTCTTTTCTTTTCTTTTTCATAATATTCAAAAATTGCTATGTCGTTTAGTATTATATTTCATAGTAATGTATTACTCTTTATCTCCTAGCTGGTATTTTTCTTTTGATCTTTTTTGTATTTATCTCATATGAACTGTTTTTTCTTATCCATTTTTGATTTTTGATTCTTGTTCTCATGTGTTTCATTAATTTTTTTGTATCAATTGTATGCATTCGTGTATTTAAATTGTTTATATGACTTTTTCAAAACTTTCAATAAAGCTTATTTTGAACTTAAAAGAATGAGTGGACCCAGCTTCCTATGCCGAGGAAAGGGAGGATGAGGATGAGGATGAGGAAGAGCGTCTCCTCCTAGAAACCCTGTGTGCCAAACCAGGGGGAGTGAGAAGGGGCATACTGACATGACCTCCTTCAGTACCATCAGTACCTCCCTCTACAGGTATAGGGTCCACCAGAGGAACCTCCTCAGGTACCTCCTGGCCATGCCCGTTGACCGAGCCAGTGGTACAGCATACCTCCTGCTAGTCCAGGTCACCCCTTTCACCCAGGCCTTCCTCCTCCAGTGAGGGGGGTGGGTGGGTGCTCCCGGCCTGAGGGAGCGGAGGGAGGAGGGAGGAGGGAGGAGGGAGGAGGGAGGAGAGAGGAGAGAGGGGGGGCGGGAGGAGAGAGGGGGGGCGGGAGGAGAGAAGGGGGGGGCGGGAGGAGAGAAGGGGGGGTGGGAGGAGAGAGGGGGGCGGAGGGAGAGAGAGCAGAGGGAGGAGGGGGCAGAGGGAGGGGGCAGAGGGAGGGGGGGCAGAGGCAGGGGGGCTGCGGGAGGAGGGAAAGGGGAGGAAGGAGGGGGGCAGAGGGAGGAGGGAAAGGGGAGGAGGGAGGGGGCAGAGGGAGGGAGGAGGGAGGAGGGAAAGGGGCAGAGGGAGGAGGGATAGAGGGGGGGCGAAGGGAGGATGGCGGGGGCAGAGGGAGAAGGGAGGGAGGGGGGCAGAGGGAGAAGGGAGGGAGGGGGGGCAGAGGGAGGAGGGGGGAGGGAGGGGGGCAGAGGGAGGAGGGGGGATGGAGGGGGGGCAGAGGGAGGAGGGATGGAGGGCGGCAGAGGGAGCAGGGAGCAGGGAGGAGGGAGGAGGGAGGAGGGAGGGAGGGAGGGAGGGGGGGCGGAGGGAGGGAGGGGGGCAGAGGGAGGAGGGAGGGAGGGAGGGGGCAGAGGGAGGGGGGGCCGAGGGAGGACGGAGGGAGGGAGGGGGGCAGAGGGAGGAGGGAGGAAGGGAGGGGGGCAGAGGGAGGAGGGGGAAGGGGGGAGGGAGGGAGGGAGGGCGGCAGATGGAGCAGGGAGGAGGGAGGGCGGCAGAGGGAGCAGGGAGGAGGGAGGGGGGCAGAGGGAGAAGGGAGGGAGGGGGCCGAGGGAGGGGGCAGAGGAAGGAGGAAGGGGGGATGAGGGAGGGGGGAGGAGGGAGGGGGCAGAGGGAGGAGGGAGGGGGCAGAGGAGGGAGGGAGGAGGGAGGGAGGGGGGAAGAGGGAGGGGGCAGAGAGAGGAGGGAGGGAGGAGGGCAGAGGAGGGAGGGAGGGGGCAGAGGAGGGGGGAGGGAGGAGGGGCAGAGGAGGGAGGGAGGGGGCAGAGGAGGGGGGAGGGAGGAGGGGCAGAGGGGGGAGAGAGGTGGCAGAGGGAGGAGGTAGGGAGGGGGGGGCAGATGGAGGAGGGAGGGAGGGGGGCAGAGGGAGGAGGGAGGGAGGAGGGAGGTGGGGCAGAGGGAGGAGGGAGGAGGGAGCGGAGGAGGGAAGGGGGGCAGCAGACCCAGAGCTACCAGCCTCTGAGTGATAATCACCCGTTAATCAACGAATACAGCAAAGGTCAACTGACCCACGAGCGCCAATCCATCCTATCATCACTAATATAGAATAGGCAAACCTTGACCCCGAACCATTAAATCACTCACACCTCACCCCCTGAGCTTCCATAGTAGGTACAATATCTTTCATAATAGCTTGATCTTGTTAACCTCTTAGGTGATGCGCCTATTCCAACGGCCAACGGCACCACTACCTCAGGAGTGCTGCCGTTGGACGTTCGAACCTCACCTGCGCAATGGAACGTTCAGCACTGGAGCTGGACGTTCCATAGCTGCTAAGAGGTTAACAGAGTCAGTCTGAACATGGCAGTCCCGCGTAGGGCATCATCTGACCTGCTGTAAGAGTTTCTCTCCCCTTCCCTGGGTGTCATTCGCTCACCTCCATTCTCTCCGGCATGTCCCCCTCTTGAGAATATGTGTAAGTGAGTAGGCCCAGAGTTATCTCAGCCCAAGCGGCTATGGCCTCCTGTGCTTTGGGGTCTTTTCTCGTCCTTCTCAAGCGGAAATGTAAACCTATGCAAACGCCAGACCCACTCCACTAGATCAACCTCTCAAGCCCCCCTTATCGGAGCCCGGGGACTCATCCAGTGGATTGCAGCTCGCCTCTTAGCTATAAGGAGCCTTCCATAGTGAACTGGCTGCTGAGCTTCCTTTTTGGGTTCTATGGAAGAAGGCCAAGCAGACACGCACATATAGTCTGAGGAAAATCCCAGCCAATGGCCTCATGTAATTCAACTAAAACCTACGCCCAAAAGCTCTGTATGCTTGGGAAGTGCCAAAAGCCCTGTATCATTGGGCATTGCCAAAAGCCTTGTATCATTGGGCATTAATTTGCCACAAGCCTTGCATCCTTGGGCAGTGCCAAAAGCCCTGTATCTTGGGCAGTGCCAGATCACGTGTAGAAAGTCTGCGATCTCTGTGTCGTACTTCTGGTCTTTAGTGAGCGACCCTTGACCTTGTTAGGTAGGTCGCTCCCCCTCCACACAGCACCGCCTGTGCGTCCTGTCCCTGCCCCAGCTGCTGCTGCTGAGGTAAGTTCTGTGCCACTTGCTCTGTGCCCCTGTTAGACCTGTCAGCCCTAGGGTGGTCTTTCCCTACTTTTTTTCGCCCTTGCCTCATTTTTCCGACCTTCTTTTTGTTGGCCCTTAGGTCTCCGGGCACCTTTCCATGGCCAATCCATGTTAAGGTGCAGGTGCTCTCTACTCCAAACATGGTTGCCACTGGCCCCTGCTACTGCAGTGTGGTCTTTTTCTAGTAGCCCCCTAGTTGTCAGGAGCTGGCTGGGACCCCATACATAGTTGCAATGCCAGCCTGCCATCGCCTGCCCATAGGTAGATGGGGAAGCTCCTGGAACCTTCCAGAAGAAAGGCGGAGCCTATTTTTGCCGCCTTAGAGAGTGGTCACCTGACCTGGGCATATATAAGTAAGGGAGGGAAGTTTTTTTAGTCAGTTGGGGCATCACTGACCTGGGGGACCCACGCAGGAGATTTAGGCGGTAGGGCCTAGTCACGGACCTATGCCTCTGAGAGTGACAGGGCTGAGGTGCTGCCTCCCAAGAAGAGTGAGGTATCCTAGGCTGGCCCACTGATCTGGCCCGGCGGGAGGGGAACCCAGGGACCATCTTCAGTGACCTGAGAAACTCTCTCAGAAATTTCTGATAAATTTATTCAGAATCCCAAGTTTATAACTTGGGGGATAAAGTTAGAAGAACCCCCAAAGACTCAGGTAAATGTTGTGGTCCCTAGAGCTGTAGATTCCTACCTAAAACCATA
>NW_028251065.1:0-55352 GCF_964263255.1 Lissotriton vulgaris | reverse complement strand
AACATTTGAAAACGGACCATTTTCCACATTTCTGAAGCATGACGTAATGGGGGGGTGTTATCTCTTTTGTCGAAAATCAGCCGTTTTTGCTCGAACATTAAATGCCTCCAAATGGTATTTAATTAACTTCCCGGGGTGAAGAAACCCTTTTTGAGAACTCAGAGTGAGTAAATTGGCCATTTTCATGCACTTTTAACCATTCCATAAATCTTGTGTTTTGGGCCCCTGGAAGCATGAAAATCACTTTAAACATGCTAATTTTAGCTCTAACACTGATGATCCACCTGCAAATGTGAACTGACGTTCAAAAATAAACATTTGAAAACGGACCATTTTCCACATTTCTGAAGCATGACGTAATGGGGAGGTGTTATCTCTTTTGTCGAAAATCAGCCGTTTTTGCTCGAACATTAAATGCCTCCAAATGGTATTTAATTAACTTCCCGAGCCCCTGGAAGCATGAAAATCACTTTAAACATGCTAATTTTAGCTCTAACACTGATGATCCACCTACAAATGTGAACTGACGTTCAAAAATAAAACATTTGAAAACGGACCATTTTCCACATTTCTGAAGCATGACGTAATGGGGGGGTGTTATCTCTTTTGTCGAAAATCAGCCGTTTTTGCTCGAACATTAAATGCCTCCAAATGGTATTTAATTAACTTCCCGGGGTGAAGAAACCCTTTTTGAGAACTCAGAGTGAGTAAATTGGCCATTTTCATGCACTTTTAACCATTCCATAAATCTTGTGTTTTGGGCCCCTGGAAGCATGAAAATCACTTTAAACATGCTAATTTTAGCTCTAACACTGATGATCCACCTACAAATGTGAACTGACGTTCAAAAATAAAACATTTGAAAACGGACCATTTTCCACATTTCTGAAGCATGACGTAATGGGGGGGTGTTATCTCTTTTGTCGAAAATCAGCCGTTTTTGCTCGAACATTAAATGCCTCCAAATGGTATTTAATTAACTTCCCGAGCCCCTGGAAGCATGAAAATCACTTTAAACATGCTAATTTTAGCTCTAACACTGATGATCCACCTACAAATGTGAACTGACGTTCAAAAATAAAACATTTGAAAACGGACCATTTTCCACATTTCTGAAGCATGACGTAATGGGGGGGTGTTATCTCTTTTGTCGAAAATCAGCCGTTTTTGCTCGAACATTAAATGCCTCCAAATGGTATTTAATTAACTTCCCGGGGTGAAGAAACCCTTTTTGAGAACTCAGAGTGAGTAAATTGGCCATTTTCATGCACTTTTAACCATTCCATAAATCTTGTGTTTTGGGCCCCTGGAAGCATGAAAATCACTTTAAACATGCTAATTTTAGCTCTAACACTGATGATCCACCTACAAATGTGAACTGACGTTCAAAAATAAAACATTTGAAAACGGACCATTTTCCACATTTCTGAAGCATGACGTAATGGGGGGGTGTTATCTCTTTTGTCGAAAATCAGCCGTTTTTGCTCGAACATTAAATGCCTCCAAATGGTATTTAATTAACTTCCCGAGCCCCTGGAAGCATGAAAATCACTTTAAACATGCTAATTTTAGCTCTAACACTGATGATCCACCTACAAATGTGAACTGACGTTCAAAAATAAAACATTTGAAAACGGACCATTTTCCACATTTCTGAAGCATGACGTAATGGGGGGGTGTTATCTCTTTTGTCGAAAATCAGCCGTTTTTGCTCGAACATTAAATGCCTCCAAATGGTATTTAATTAACTTCCCGGGGTGAAGAAACCCTTTTTGAGAACTCAGAGTGAGTAAATTGGCCATTTTCATGCACTTTTAACCATTCCATAAATCTTGTGTTTTGGGCCCCTGGAAGCATGAAAATCACTTTAAACATGCTAATTTTAGCTCTAACACTGATGATCCACCTACAAATGTGAACTGACGTTCAAAAATAAAACATTTGAAAACAGACCATTTTCCACATTTCTGAAGCATGACGTAATGGGGGGGTGTTATCTCTTTTGTCGAAAATCAGCCGTTTTTGCTCGAACATTAAATGCCTCCAAATGGTATTTAATTAACTTCCCGAGCCCCTGGAAGCATGAAAATCACTTTAAACATGCTAATTTTAGCTCTAACACTGATGATCCACCTACAAATGTGAACTGACGTTCAAAAATAAAACATTTGAAAACGGACCATTTTCCACATTTCTGAAGCATGACGTAATGGGGGGGTGTTATCTCTTTTGTCGAAAATCAGCCGTTTTTGCTCGAACATTAAATGCCTCCAAATGGTATTTAATTAACTTCCCGGGGTGAAGAAACCCTTTTTGAGAACTCAGAGTGAGTAAATTGGCCATTTTCATGCACTTTTAACCATTCCATAAATCTTGTGTTTTGGGCCCCTGGAAGCATGAAAATCACTTTAAACATGCTAATTTTAGCTCTAACACTGATGATCCACCTACAAATGTGAACTGACGTTCAAAAATAAAACATTTGAAAACGGACCATTTTCCACATTTCTGAAGCATGACGTAATGGGGGGGTGTTATCTCTTTTGTCGAAAATCAGCCGTTTTTGCTCGAACATTAAATGCCTCCAAATGGTATTTAATTAACTTCCCGAGCCCCTGGAAGCATGAAAATCACTTTAAACATGCTAATTTTAGCTCTAACACTGATGATCCACCTACAAATGTGAACTGACGTTCAAAAATAAAACATTTGAAAACGGACCATTTTCCACATTTCTGAAGCATGACGTAATGGGGGGGTGTTATCTCTTTTGTCGAAAATCAGCCGTTTTTGCTCGAACATTAAATGCCTCCAAATGGTATTTAATTAACTTCCCGAGCCCCTGGAAGCATGAAAATCACTTTAAACATGCTAATTTTAGCTCTAACACTGATGATCCACCTACAAATGTGAACTGACGTTCAAAAATAAAACATTTGAAAACGGACCATTTTCCACATTTCTGAAGCATGACGTAATGGGAGGGTGTTATCTCTTTTGTCGAAAATCAGCCGTTTTTGCTCGAACATTAAATGCCTCCAAATGGTATTTAATTAACTTCCCGGGGTGAAGAAACCCTTTTTGAGAACTCAGAGTGAGTAAATTGGCCATTTTCATGCACTTTTAACCATTCCATAAATCTTGTGTTTTGGGCCCCTGGAAGCATGAAAATCACTTTAAACATGCTAATTTTAGCTCTAACACTGATGATCCACCTGCAAATGTGAACTGACGTTCAAAAATAAAACATTTGAAAACGGACCATTTTCCACATTTCTGAAGCATGACGTAATGGGGAGGTGTTATCTCTTTTGTCGAAAATCAGCCGTTTTTGCTCGAACATTAAATGCCTCCAAATGGTATTTAATTAACTTCCCGAGCCCCTGGAAGCATGAAAATCACTTTAAACATGCTAATTTTAGCTCTAACACTGATGATCCACCTACAAATGTGAACTGACGTTCAAAAATAAAACATTTGAAAACGGACCATTTTCCACATTTCTGAAGCATGACGTAATGGGGGGGTGTTATCTCTTTTGTCGAAAATCAGCCGTTTTTGCTCGAACATTAAATGCCTCCAAATGGTATTTAATTAACTTCCCGAGCCCCTGGAAGCATGAAAATCACTTTAAACATGCTAATTTTAGCTCTAACACTGATGATCCACCTACAAATGTGAACTGACGTTCAAAAATAAAACATTTGAAAACGGACCATTTTCCACATTTCTGAAGCATGACGTAATGGGGGGGTGTTATCTCTTTTGTCGAAAATCAGCCGTTTTTGCTCGAACATTAAATGCCTCCAAATGGTATTTAATTAACTTCCCGGGGTGAAGAAACCCTTTTTGAGAACTCAGAGTGAGTAAATTGGCCATTTTCATGCACTTTTAACCATTCCATAAATCTTGTGTTTTGGGCCCCTGGAAGCATGAAAATCACTTTAAACATGCTAATTTTAGCTCTAACACTGATGATCCACCTACAAATGTGAACTGACGTTCAAAAATAAAACATTTGAAAACGGACCATTTTCCACATTTCTGAAGCATGACGTAATGGGGGGGTGTTATCTCTTTTGTCGAAAATCAGCCGTTTTTGCTCGAACATTAAATGCCTCCAAATGGTATTTAATTAACTTCCCGGGGTGAAGAAACCCTTTTTGAGAACTCAGAGTGAGTAAATTGGCCATTTTCATGCACTTTTAACCATTCCATAAATCTTGTGTTTTGGGCCCCTGGAAGCATGAAAATCACTTTAAACATGCTAATTTTAGCTCTAACACTGATGATCCACCTACAAATGTGAACTGACGTTCAAAAATAAAACATTTGAAAACGGACCATTTTCCACATTTCTGAAGCATGACGTAATGGGGGGGTGTTATCTCTTTTGTCGAAAATCAGCCGTTTTTGCTCGAACATTAAATGCCTCCAAATGGTATTTAATTAACTTCCCGAGCCCCTGGAAGCATGAAAATCACTTTAAACATGCTAATTTTAGCTCTAACACTGATGATCCACCTACAAATGTGAACTGACGTTCAAAAATAAAACATTTGAAAACGGACCATTTTCCACATTTCTGAAGCATGACGTAATGGGGGGGTGTTATCTCTTTTTGTCGAAAATCAGCCGTTTTTGCTCGAACATTAAATGCCTCCAAATGGTATTTAATTAACTTCCCGGGGTGAAGAAACCCTTTTTGAGAACTCAGAGTGAGTAAATTGGCCATTTTCATGCACTTTTAACCATTCCATAAATCTTGTGTTTTGGGCCCCTGGAAGCATGAAAATCACTTTAAACATGCTAATTTTAGCTCTAACACTGATGATCCACCTACAAATGTGAACTGACGTTCAAAAATAAAACATTTGAAAACGGACCATTTTCCACATTTCTGAAGCATGACGTAATGGGGGGGTGTTATCTCTTTTGTCGAAAATCAGCCGTTTTTGCTCGAACATTAAATGCCTCCAAATGGTATTTAATTAACTTCCCGAGCCCCTGGAAGCATGAAAATCACTTTAAACATGCTAATTTTAGCTCTAACACTGATGATCCACCTACAAATGTGAACTGACGTTCAAAAATTAAACATTTGAAAACGGACCATTTTCCACATTTCTGAAGCATGACGTAATGGGGGGGTGTTATCTCTTTTGTCGAAAATCAGCCGTTTTTGCTCGAACATTAAATGCCTCCAAATGGTATTTAATTAACTTCCCGAGCCCCTGGAAGCATGAAAATCACTTTAAACATGCTAATTTTAGCTCTAACACTGATGATCCACCTACAAATGTGAACTGACGTTCAAAAATAAAACATTTGAAAACGGACCATTTTCCACATTTCTGAAGCATGACGTAATGGGGGGGTGTTATCTCTTTTGTCGAAAATCAGCCGTTTTTGCTCGAACATTAAATGCCTCCAAATGGTATTTAATTAACTTCCCGGGGTGAAGAAACCCTTTTTGAGAACTCAGAGTGAGTAAATTGGCCATTTTCATGCACTTTTAACCATTCCATAAATCTTGTGTTTTGGGCCCCTGGAAGCATGAAAATCACTTTAAACATGCTAATTTTAGCTCTAACACTGATGATCCACCTACAAATGTGAACTGACGTTCAAAAATAAAACATTTGAAAACGGACCATTTTCCACATTTCTGAAGCATGACGTAATGGGGGGGTGTTATCTCTTTTGTCGAAAATCAGCCGTTTTTGCTCGAACATTAAATGCCTCCAAATGGTATTTAATTAACTTCCCGAGCCCCTGGAAGCATGAAAATCACTTTAAACATGCTAATTTTAGCTCTAACACTGATGATCCACCTACAAATGTGAACTGACGTTCAAAAATAAAACATTTGAAAACGGACCATTTTCCACATTTCTGAAGCATGACGTAATGGGGGGGTGTTATCTCTTTTGTCGAAAATCAGCCGTTTTTGCTCGAACATTAAATGCCTCCAAATGGTATTTAATTAACTTCCCGGGGTGAAGAAACCCTTTTTGAGAACTCAGAGTGAGTAAATTGGCCATTTTCATGCACTTTTAACCATTCCATAAATCTTGTGTTTTGGGCCCCTGGAAGCATGAAAATCACTTTAAACATGCTAATTTTAGCTCTAACACTGATGATCCACCTACAAATGTGAACTGACGTTCAAAAATAAAACATTTGAAAACGGACCATTTTCCACATTTCTGAAGCATGACGTAATGGGGGGGTGTTATCTCTTTTGTCGAAAATCAGCCGTTTTTGCTCGAACATTAAATGCCTCCAAATGGTATTTAATTAACTTCCCGAGCCCCTGGAAGCATGAAAATCACTTTAAACATGCTAATTTTAGCTCTAACACTGATGATCCACCTACAAATGTGAACTGACGTTCAAAAATTAAACATTTGAAAACGGACCATTTTCCACATTTCTGAAGCATGACGTAATGGGGGGGTGTTATCTCTTTTGTCGAAAATCAGCCGTTTTTGCTCGAACATTAAATGCCTCCAAATGGTATTTAATTAACTTCCCGAGCCCCTGGAAGCATGAAAATCACTTTAAACATGCTAATTTTAGCTCTAACACTGATGATCCACCTACAAATGTGAACTGACGTTCAAAAATAAAACATTTGAAAACGGACCATTTTCCACATTTCTGAAGCATGACGTAATGGGGGGGTGTTATCTCTTTTGTCGTAAATCAGCCGTTTTTGCTCGAACATTAAATGCCTCCAAATGGTATTTAATTAACTTCCCGGGGTGAAGAAACCCTTTTTGAGAACTCAGAGTGAGTAAATTGGCCATTTTCATGCACTTTAACCATTCCATAAATCTTGTGTTTTGGGCCCCTGGAAGCATGAAAATCACTTTAAACATGCTAATTTTAGCTCTAACACTGATGATCCACCTACAAATGTGAACTGACGTTCAAAAATAAAACATTTGAAAACGGACCATTTTCCACATTTCTGAAGCATGACGTAATGGGGGGGGTGTTATCTCTTTTGTCGAAAATCAGCCGTTTTTGCTCGAACATTAAATGCCTCCAAATGGTATTTAATTAACTTCCCGAGCCCCTGGAAGCATGAAAATCACTTTAAACATGCTAATTTTAGCTCTAACACTGATGATCCACCTACAAATGTGAACTGACGTTCAAAAATAAAACATTTGAAAACGGACCATTTTCCACATTTCTGAAGCATGACGTAATGGGGGGGTGTTATCTCTTTTGTCGAAAATCAGCCGTTTTTGCTCGAACATTAAATGCCTCCAAATGGTATTTAATTAACTTCCCGGGGTGAAGAAACCCTTTTTGAGAACTCAGAGTGAGTAAATTGGCCATTTTCATGCACTTTTAACCATTCCATAAATCTTGTGTTTTGGGCCCCTGGAAGCATGAAAATCACTTTAAACATGCTAATTTTAGCTCTAACACTGATGATCCACCTACAAATGTGAACTGACGTTCAAAAATAAAACATTTGAAAACGGACCATTTTCCACATTTCTGAAGCATGACGTAATGGGGGGGTGTTATCTCTTTTGTCGAAAATCAGCCGTTTTTGCTCGAACATTAAATGCCTCCAAATGGTATTTAATTAACTTCCCGAGCCCCTGGAAGCATGAAAATCACTTTAAACATGCTAATTTTAGCTCTAACACTGATGATCCACCTACAAATGTGAACTGACGTTCAAAAATAAAACATTTGAAAACGGACCATTTTCCACATTTCTGAAGCATGACGTAATGGGGGGGTGTTATCTCTTTTGTCGAAAATCAGCCGTTTTTGCTCGAACATTAAATGCCTCCAAATGGTATTTAATTAACTTCCCGAGCCCCTGGAAGCATGAAAATCACTTTAAACATGCTAATTTTAGCTCTAACACTGATGATCCACCTACAAATGTGAACTGACGTTCAAAAATAAAACATTTGAAAACGGACCATTTTCCACATTTCTGAAGCATGACGTAATGGGGGGGTGTTATCTCTTTTGTCGAAAATCAGCCGTTTTTGCTCGAACATTAAATGCCTCCAAATGGTATTTAATTAACTTCCCGAGCCCCTGGAAGCATGAAAATCACTTTAAACATGCTAATTTTAGCTCTAGCACTGATGATCCACCTACAAATGTGAACTGACGTTCAAAAATAAAACATTTGAAAACGGACCATTTTCCACATTTCTGAAGCATGACGTAATGGGGGGGTGTTATCTCTTTTGTCGAAAATCAGCCGTTTTTGCTCGAACATTAAATGCCTCCAAATGGTATTTAATTAACTTCCCGAGCCCCTGGAAGCATGAAAATCACTTTAAAACATGCTAATTTTAGCTCTAACACTGATGATCCACCTACAAATGTGAACTGACGTTCAAAAATAAAACATTTGAAAACGGACCATTTTCCACATTTCTGAAGCATGACGTAATGGGGGGGTGTTATCTCTTTTGTCGAAAATCAGCCGTTTTTGCTCGAACATTAAATGCCTCCAAATGGTATTTAATTAACTTCCCGGGGTGAAGAAACCCTTTTTGAGAACTCAGAGTGAGTAAATTGGCCATTTTCATGCACTTTTAACCATTCCATAAATCTTGTGTTTTGGGCCCCTGGAAGCATGAAAATCACTTTAAACATGCTAATTTTAGCTCTAACACTGATGATCCACCTACAAATGTGAACTGACGTTCAAAAATAAAACATTTGAAAACGGACCATTTTCCACATTTCTGAAGCATGACGTAATGGGGGGGTGTTATCTCTTTTGTCGAAAATCAGCCGTTTTTGCTCGAACATTAAATGCCTCCAAATGGTATTTAATTAACTTCCCGAGCCCCTGGAAGCATGAAAATCACTTTAAACATGCTAATTTTAGCTCTAACACTGATGATCCACCTACAAATGTGAACTGACGTTCAAAAATAAAACATTTGAAAACGGACCATTTTCCACATTTCTGAAGCATGACGTAATGGGGGGGTGTTATCTCTTTTGTCGAAAATCAGCCGTTTTTGCTCGAACATTAAATGCCTCCAAATGGTATTTAATTAACTTCCCGGGGTGAAGAAACCCTTTTTGAGAACTCAGAGTGAGTAAATTGGCCATTTTCATGCACTTTTAACCATTCCATAAATCTTGTGTTTTGGGCCCCTGGAAGCATGAAAATCACTTTAAACATGCTAATTTTAGCTCTAACACTGATGATCCACCTACAAATGTGAACTGACGTTCAAAAATAAAACATTTGAAAACGGACCATTTTCCACATTTCTGAAGCATGACGTAATGGGGGGGTGTTATCTCTTTTGTCGAAAATCAGCCGTTTTTGCTCGAACATTAAATGCCTCCAAATGGTATTTAATTAACTTCCCGGGGTGAAGAAACCCTTTTTGAGAACTCAGAGTGAGTAAATTGGCCATTTTCATGCACTTTTAACCATTCCATAAATCTTGTGTTTTGGGCCCTTGGAAGCATGAAAATCACTTTAAACATGCTAATTTTAGCTCTAACACTGATGATCCACCTACAAATGTGAACTGACGTTCAAAAATAAAACATTTGAAAACGGACCATTTTCCACATTTCTGAAGCATGACGTAATGGGGGGGTGTTATCTCTTTTGTCGAAAATCAGCCGTTTTTGCTCGAACATTAAATGCCTCCAAATGGTATTTAATTAACTTCCCGAGCCCCTGGAAGCATGAAAATCACTTTAAACATGCTAATTTTAGCTCTAACACTGATGATCCACCTACAAATGTGAACTGACGTTCAAAAATAAAACATTTGAAAACGGACCATTTTCCACATTTCTGAAGCATGACGTAATGGGGGGGTGTTATCTCTTTTGTCGAAAATCAGCCGTTTTTGCTCGAACATTAAATGCCTCCAAATGGTATTTAATTAACTTCCCGAGCCCCTGGAAGCATGAAAATCACTTTAAACATGCTAATTTTAGCTCTAACACTGATGATCCACCTACAAATGTGAACTGACGTTCAAAAATAAAACATTTGAAAACGGACCATTTTCCACATTTCTGAAGCATGACGTAATGGGGGGGTGTTATCTCTTTTGTCGAAAATCAGCCGTTTTTGCTCGAACATTAAATGCCTCCAAATGGTATTTAATTAACTTCCCGGGGTGAAGAAACCCTTTTTGAGAACTCAGAGTGAGTAAATTGGCCATTTTCATGCACTTTTAACCATTCCATAAATCTTGTGTTTTGGGCCCCTGGAAGCATGAAAATCACTTTAAACATGCTAATTTTAGCTCTAACACTGATGATCCACCTGCAAATGTGAACTGACGTTCAAAAATAAAACATTTGAAAACGGACCATTTTCCACATTTCTGAAGCATGACGTAATGGGGAGGTGTTATCTCTTTTGTCGAAAATCAGCCGTTTTTGCTCGAACATTAAATGCCTCCAAATGGTATTTAATTAACTTCCCGAGCCCCTGGAAGCATGAAAATCACTTTAAACATGCTAATTTTAGCTCTAACACTGATGATCCACCTACAAATGTGAACTGACGTTCAAAAATAAAACATTTGAAAACGGACCATTTTCCACATTTCTGAAGCATGACGTAATGGGGGGGTGTTATCTCTTTTGTCGAAAATCAGCCGTTTTGCTCGAACATTAAATGCCTCCAAATGGTATTTAATTAACTTCCCGAGCCCCTGGAAGCATGAAAATCACTTTAAACATGCTAATTTTAGCTCTAACACTGATGATCCACCTACAAATGTGAACTGACGTTCAAAAATAAAACATTTGAAAACGGACCATTTTCCACATTTCTGAAGCATGACGTAATGGGGGGGTGTTATCTCTTTTGTCGAAAATCAGCCGTTTTTGCTCGAACATTAAATGCCTCCAAATGGTATTTAATTAACTTCCCGGGGTGAAGAAACCCTTTTTGAGAACTCAGAGTGAGTAAATTGGCCATTTTCATGCACTTTTAACCATTCCATAAATCTTGTGTTTTGGGCCCCTGGAAGCATGAAAATCACTTTAAACATGCTAATTTTAGCTCTAACACTGATGATCCACCTACAAATGTGAACTGACGTTCAAAAATAAAACATTTGAAAACGGACCATTTTCCACATTTCTGAAGCATGACGTAATGGGGGGGTGTTATCTCTTTTGTCGAAAATCAGCCGTTTTTGCTCGAACATTAAATGCCTCCAAATGGTATTTAATTAACTTCCCGAGCCCCTGGAAGCATGAAAATCACTTTAAACATGCTAATTTTAGCTCTAACACTGATGATCCACCTACAAATGTGAACTGACGTTCAAAAATAAAACATTTGAAAACGGACCATTTTCCACATTTCTGAAGCATGACGTAATGGGGGGGTGTTATCTCTTTTGTCGAAAATCAGCCGTTTTTGCTCGAACATTAAATGCCTCCAAATGGTATTTAATTAACTTCCCGGGGTGAAGAAACCCTTTTTGAGAACTCAGAGTGAGTAAATTGGCCATTTTCATGCACTTTTAACCATTCCATAAATCTTGTGTTTTGGGCCCCTGGAAGCATGAAAATCACTTTAAACATGCTAATTTTAGCTCTAACACTGATGATCCACCTACAAATGTGAACTGACGTTCAAAAATAAAACATTTGAAAACGGACCATTTTCCACATTTCTGAAGCATGACGTAATGGGGGGGTGTTATCTCTTTTGTCGAAAATCAGCCGTTTTTGCTCGAACATTAAATGCCTCCAAATGGTATTTAATTAACTTCCCGAGCCCCTGGAAGCATGAAAATAACTTTAAACATGCTAATTTTAGCTCTAACACTGATGATCCACCTACAAATGTGAACTGACGTTCAAAAATAAAACATTTGAAAACGGACCATTTTCCACATTTCTGAAGCATGACGTAATGGGGGGGTGTTATCTCTTTTGTCGAAAATCAGCCGTTTTTGCTCGAACATTAAATGCCTCCAAATGGTATTTAATTAACTTCCCGGGGTGAAGAAACCCTTTTTGAGAACTCAGAGTGAGTAAATTGGCCATTTTCATGCACTTTTAACCATTCCATAAATCTTGTGTTTTGGGCCCCTGGAAGCATGAAAATCACTTTAAACATGCTAATTTTAGCTCTAACACTGATGATCCACCTACAAATGTGAACTGACGTTCAAAAATAAAACATTTGAAAACGGACCATTTTCCACATTTCTGAAGCATGACGTAATGGGGGGGTGTTATCTCTTTTGTCAAAAATCAGCCGTTTTTGCTCGAACATTAAATGCCTCCAAATGGTATTTAATTAACTTCCCGAGCCCCTGGAAGCATGAAAATCACTTTAAACATGCTAATTTTAGCTCTAACACTGATGATCCACCTACAAATGTGAACTGACGTTCAAAAATTAAACATTTGAAAACGGACCATTTTCCACATTTCTGAAGCATGACGTAATGGGGGGGTGTTATCTCTTTTGTCGAAAATCAGCCGTTTTTGCTCGAACATTAAATGCCTCCAAATGGTATTTAATTAACTTCCCGAGCCCCTGGAAGCATGAAAATCACTTTAAACATGCTAATTTTAGCTCTAACACTGATGATCCACCTACAAATGTGAACTGACGTTCAAAAATAAAACATTTGAAAACGGACCATTTTCCACATTTCTGAAGCATGACGTAATGGGGGGGTGTTATCTCTTTTGTCGAAAATCAGCCGTTTTTGCTCGAACATTAAATTCCTCCAAATGGTATTTAATTAACTTCCCGGGGTGAAGAAACCCTTTTTGAGAACTCAGAGTGAGTAAATTGGCCATTTTCATGCACTTTTAACCATTCCATAAATCTTGTGTTTTGGGCCCCTGGAAGCATGAAAATCACTTTAAACATGCTAATTTTAGCTCTAACACTGATGATCCACCTACAAATGTGAACTGACGTTCAAAAATAAAACATTTGAAAACGGACCATTTTCCACATTTCTGAAGCATGACGTAATGGGGGGGTGTTATCTCTTTTGTCGAAAATCAGCCGTTTTTGCTCGAACATGAAATGCCTCCAAATGGTATTTAATTAACTTCCCGAGCCCCTGGAAGCATGAAAATCACTTTAAACATGCTAATTTTAGCTCTAACACTGATGATCCACCTACAAATGTGAACTGACGTTCAAAAATAAAACATTTGAAAACGGACCATTTTCCACATTTCTGAAGCATGACGTAATGGGGGGGTGTTATCTCTTTTGTCGAAAATCAGCCGTTTTTGCTCGAACATTAAATGCCTCCAAATGGTATTTAATTAACTTCCCGGGGTGAAGAAACCCTTTTTGAGAACTCAGAGTGAGTAAATTGGCCATTTTCATGCACTTTTAACCATTCCATAAATCTTGTGTTTTGGGCCCCTGGAAGCATGAAAATCACTTTAAACATGCTAATTTTAGCTCTAACACTGATGATCCACCTACAAATGTGAACTGACGTTCAAAAATAAAACATTTGAAAACGGACCATTTTCCACATTTCTGAAGCATGACGTAATGGGGGGGTGTTATCTCTTTTGTCGAAAATCAGCCGTTTTTGCTCGAACATTAAATGCCTCCAAATGGTATTTAATTAACTTCCCGAGCCCCTGGAAGCATGAAAATCACTTTAAACATGCTAATTTTAGCTCTAACACTGATGATCCACCTACAAATGTGAACTGACGTTCAAAAATAAAACATTTGAAAACGGACCATTTTCCACATTTCTGAAGCATGACGTAATGGGGGGGTGTTATCTCTTTTGTCGAAAATCAGCCGTTTTTGCTCGAACATTAAATGCCTCCAAATGGTATTTAATTAACTTCCCGAGCCCCTGGAAGCATGAAAATCACTTTAAACATGCTAATTTTAGCTCTAACACTGATGATCCACCTACAAATGTGAACTGACGTTCAAAAATAAAACATTTGAAAACGGACCATTTTCCACATTTCTGAAGCATGACGTAATGGGGGGGTGTTATCTCTTTTGTCGAAAATCAGCCGTTTTTGCTCGAACATTGAATGCCTCCAAATGGTATTTAATTAACTTCCCGAGCCCCTGGAAGCATGAAAATCACTTTAAACATGCTAATTTTAGCTCTAACAGTGATGATCCACCTACAAATGTGAACTGACGTTCAAAAATAAAACATTTGAAAACGGACCACTTTCCACATTTCTGAAGCATGACGTAATGGGGGGGTGTTATCTCTTTTGTCTAAAATCAGCCGTTTTTGCTCGAACATTAAATGCCTCCAAATGGTATTTAATTAACTTCCCGGGGTGAAGAAACCCTTTTTGAGAACTCAGAGTGAGTAAATTGGCCATTTTCATGCACTTTTAACCATTCCATAAATCTTGTGTTTTGGGCCCCTGGAAGCATGAAAATCACTTTAAACATGCTAATTTTAGCTCTAACACTGATGATCCACCTACAAATGTGAACTGACGTTCAAAAATAAAACATTTGAAAACGGACCATTTTCCACATTTCTGAAGCATGACGTAATGGGGGGGGTGTTATCTCTTTTGTCGAAAATCAGCCGTTTTTGCTCGAACATTAAATGCCTCCAAATGGTATTTAATTAACTTCCCGAGCCCCTGGAAGCATGAAAATCACTTTAAACATGCTAATTTTAGCTCTAACACTGATGATCCACCTACAAATGTGAACTGACGTTCAAAAATAAAACATTTGAAAACGGACCATTTTCCACATTTCTGAAGCATGACGTAATGGGGGGGTGTTATCTCTTTTGTCGAAAATCAGCCGTTTTTGCTCGAACATTAAATGCCTCCAAATGGTATTTAATTAACTTCCCGAGCCCCTGGAAGCATGAAAATCACTTTAAACATGCTAATTTTAGCTCTAACACTGATGATCCACCTACAAATGTGAACTGACGTTCAAAAATAAAACATTTGAAAACGGACCATTTTCCACATTTCTGAAGCATGACGTAATGGGGGGGTGTTATCTCTTTTGTCGAAAATCAGCCGTTTTTGCTCGAACATTAAATGCCTCCAAATGGTATTTAATTAACTTCCCGAGCCCCTGGAAGCATGAAAATCACTTTAAACATGCTAATTTTAGCTCTAACACTGATGATCCACCTACAAATGTGAACTGACGTTCAAAAATAAAACATTTGAAAACGGACCATTTTCCACATTTCTGAAGCATGACGTAATGGGGGGGTGTTATCTCTTTTGTCGAAAATCAGCCGTTTTTGCTCGAACATTAAATGCCTCCAAATGGTATTTAATTAACTTCCCGGGGTGAAGAAACCCTTTTTGAGAACTCAGAGTGAGTAAATTGGCCATTTTCATGCACTTTTAACCATTCCATAAATCTTGTGTTTTGGGCCCCTGGAAGCATGAAAATCACTTTAAACATGCTAATTTTAGCTCTAACACTGATGATCCACCTGCAAATGTGAACTGACGTTCAAAAATAAAACATTTGAAAACGGACCATTTTCCACATTTCTGAAGCATGACGTAATGGGGAGGTGTTATCTCTTTTGTCGAAAATCAGCCGTTTTTGCTCGAACATTAAATGCCTCCAAATGGTATTTAATTAACTTCCCGAGCCCCTGGAAGCATGAAAATCACTTTAAACATGCTAATTTTAGCTCTAACACTGATGATCCACCTACAAATGTGAACTGACGTTCAAAAATAAAACATTTGAAAACGGACCATTTTCCACATTTCTGAAGCATGACGTAATGGGGGGGTGTTATCTCTTTTGTCGAAAATCAGCCGTTTTTGCTCGAACATTAAATGCCTCCAAATGGTATTTAATTAACTTCCCGAGCCCCTGGAAGCATGAAAATCACTTTAAACATGCTAATTTTAGCTCTAACACTGATGATCCACCTACAAATGTGAACTGACGTTCAAAAATAAAACATTTGAAAACGGACCATTTTCCACATTTCTGAAGCATGACGTAATGGGGGGGTGTTATCTCTTTTGTCGAAAATCAGCCGTTTTTGCTCGAACATTAAATGCCTCCAAATGGTATTTAATTAACTTCCCGGGGTGAAGAAACCCTTTTTGAGAACTCAGAGTGAGTAAATTGGCCATTTTCATGCACTTTTAACCATTCCATAAATCTTGTGTTTTGGGCCCCTGGAAGCATGAAAATCACTTTAAACATGCTAATTTTAGCTCTAACACTGATGATCCACCTGCAAATGTGAACTGACGTTCAAAAATAAAACATTTGAAAACGGACCATTTTCCACATTTCTGAAGCATGACGTAATGGGGAGGTGTTATCTCTTTTGTCGAAAATCAGCCGTTTTTGCTCGAACATTAAATGCCTCCAAATGGTATTTAATTAACTTCCCGAGCCCCTGGAAGCATGAAAATCACTTTAAACATGCTAATTTTAGCTCTAACACTGATGATCCACCTACAAATGTGAACTGACGTTCAAAAATAAAACATTTGAAAACGGACCATTTTCCACATTTCTGAAGCATGACGTAATGGGGGGGTGTTATCTCTTTTGTCGAAAATCAGCCGTTTTTGCTCGAACATTAAATGCCTCCAAATGGTATTTAATTAACTTCCCGAGCCCCTGGAAGCATGAAAATCACTTTAAACATGCTAATTTTAGCTCTAACACTGATGATCCACCTACAAATGTGAACTGACGTTCAAAAATAAAACATTTGAAAACGGACCATTTTCCACATTTCTGAAGCATGACGTAATGGGGGGGTGTTATCTCTTTTGTCGAAAATCAGCCGTTTTTGCTCGAACATTAAATGCCTCCAAATGGTATTTAATTAACTTCCCGGGGTGAAGAAACCCTTTTTGAGAACTCAGAGTGAGTAAATTGGCCATTTTCATGCACTTTTAACCATTCCATAAATCTTGTGTTTTGGGCCCCTGGAAGCATGAAAATCACTTTAAACATGCTAATTTTAGCTCTAACACTGATGATCCACCTACAAATGTGAACTGACGTTCAAAAATAAAACATTTGAAAACGGACCATTTTCCACATTTCTGAAGCATGACGTAATGGGGGGGTGTTATCTCTTTTGTCGAAAATCAGCCGTTTTTGCTCGAACATTAAATGCCTCCAAATGGTATTTAATTAACTTCCCGAGCCCCTGGAAGCATGAAAATCACTTTAAACATGCTAATTTTAGCTCTAACACTGATGATCCACCTACAAATGTGAACTGACGTTCAAAAATAAAACATTTGAAAACGGACCATTTTCCACATTTCTGAAGCATGACGTAATGGGGGGGTGTTATCTCTTTTGTCGAAAATCAGCCGTTTTTGCTCGAACATTAAATGCCTCCAAATGGTATTTAATTAACTTCCCGGGGTGAAGAAACCCTTTTTGAGAACTCAGAGTGAGTAAATTGGCCATTTTCATGCACTTTTAACCATTCCATAAATCTTGTGTTTTGGGCCCCTGGAAGCATGAAAATCACTTTAAACATGCTAATTTTAGCTCTAACACTGATGATCCACCTACAAATGTGAACTGACGTTCAAAAATAAAACATTTGAAAACGGACCATTTTCCACATTTCTGAAGCATGACGTAATGGGGGGGTGTTATCTCTTTTGTCGAAAATCAGCCGTTTTTGCTCGAACATTAAATGCCTCCAAATGGTATTTAATTAACTTCCCGAGCCCCTGGAAGCATGAAAATAACTTTAAACATGCTAATTTTAGCTCTAACACTGATGATCCACCTACAAATGTGAACTGACGTTCAAAAATAAAACATTTGAAAACGGACCATTTTCCACATTTCTGAAGCATGACGTAATGGGGGGGTGTTATCTCTTTTGTCGAAAATCAGCCGTTTTTGCTCGAACATTAAATTCCTCCAAATGGTATTTAATTAACTTCCCGGGGTGAAGAAACCCTTTTTGAGAACTCAGAGTGAGTAAATTGGCCATTTTCATGCACTTTTAACCATTCCATAAATCTTGTGTTTTGGGCCCCTGGAAGCATGAAAATCACTTTAAACATGCTAATTTTAGCTCTAACACTGATGATCCACCTACAAATGTGAACTGACGTTCAAAAATAAAACATTTGAAAACGGACCATTTTCCACATTTCTGAAGCATGACGTAATGGGGGGGTGTTATCTCTTTTGTCGAAAATCAGCCGTTTTTGCTCGAACATTAAATGCCTCCAAATGGTATTTAATTAACTTCCCGAGCCCCTGGAAGCATGAAAATCACTTTAAACATGCTAATTTTAGCTCTAACACTGATGATCCACCTACAAATGTGAACTGACGTTCAAAAATAAAACATTTGAAAACGGACCATTTTCCACATTTCTGAAGCATGACGTAATGGGGGGGTGTTATCTCTTTTGTCGAAAATCAGCCGTTTTTGCTCGAACATTAAATGCCTCCAAATGGTATTTAATTAACTTCCCGAGCCCCTGGAAGCATGAAAATCACTTTAAACATGCTAATTTTAGCTCTAACACTGATGATCCACCTACAAATGTGAACTGACGTTCAAAAATAAAACATTTGAAAACGGACCATTTTCCACATTTCTGAAGCATGACGTAATGGGGGGGTGTTATCTCTTTTGTCGAAAATCAGCCGTTTTTGCTCGAACATTGAATGCCTCCAAATGGTATTTAATTAACTTCCCGAGCCCCTGGAAGCATGAAAATCACTTTAAACATGCTAATTTTAGCTCTAACAGTGATGATCCACCTACAAATGTGAACTGACGTTCAAAAATAAAACATTTGAAAACGGACCACTTTCCACATTTCTGAAGCATGACGTAATGGGGGGGTGTTATCTCTTTTGTCTAAAATCAGCCGTTTTTGCTCGAACATTAAATGCCTCCAAATGGTATTTAATTAACTTCCCGGGGTGAAGAAACCCTTTTTGAGAACTCAGAGTGAGTAAATTGGCCATTTTCATGCACTTTTAACCATTCCATAAATCTTGTGTTTTGGGCCCCTGGAAGCATGAAAATCACTTTAAACATGCTAATTTTAGCTCTAACACTGATGATCCACCTACAAATGTGAACTGACGTTCAAAAATAAAACATTTGAAAACGGACCATTTTCCACATTTCTGAAGCATGACGTAATGGGGGGGGTGTTATCTCTTTTGTCGAAAATCAGCCGTTTTTGCTCGAACATTAAATGCCTCCAAATGGTATTTAATTAACTTCCCGAGCCCCTGGAAGCATGAAAATCACTTTAAACATGCTAATTTTAGCTCTAACACTGATGATCCACCTACAAATGTGAACTGACGTTCAAAAATAAAACATTTGAAAACGGACCATTTTCCACATTTCTGAAGCATGACGTAATGGGGGGGTGTTATCTCTTTTGTCGAAAATCAGCCGTTTTTGCTCGAACATTAAATGCCTCCAAATGGTATTTAATTAACTTCCCGAGCCCCTGGAAGCATGAAAATCACTTTAAACATGCTAATTTTAGCTCTAACACTGATGATCCACCTACAAATGTGAACTGACGTTCAAAAATAAAACATTTGAAAACGGACCATTTTCCACATTTCTGAAGCATGACGTAATGGGGGGGTGTTATCTCTTTTGTCGAAAATCAGCCGTTTTTGCTCGAACATTAAATGCCTCCAAATGGTATTTAATTAACTTCCCGAGCCCCTGGAAGCATGAAAATCACTTTAAACATGCTAATTTTAGCTCTAACACTGATGATCCACCTACAAATGTGAACTGACGTTCAAAAATAAAACATTTGAAAACGGACCATTTTCCACATTTCTGAAGCATGACGTAATGGGGGGGTGTTATCTCTTTTGTCGAAAATCAGCCGTTTTTGCTCGAACATTAAATGCCTCCAAATGGTATTTAATTAACTTCCCGGGGTGAAGAAACCCTTTTTGAGAACTCAGAGTGAGTAAATTGGCCATTTTCATGCACTTTTAACCATTCCATAAATCTTGTGTTTTGGGCCCCTGGAAGCATGAAAATCACTTTAAACATGCTAATTTTAGCTCTAACACTGATGATCCACCTGCAAATGTGAACTGACGTTCAAAAATAAAACATTTGAAAACGGACCATTTTCCACATTTCTGAAGCATGACGTAATGGGGAGGTGTTATCTCTTTTGTCGAAAATCAGCCGTTTTTGCTCGAACATTAAATGCCTCCAAATGGTATTTAATTAACTTCCCGAGCCCCTGGAAGCATGAAAATCACTTTAAACATGCTAATTTTAGCTCTAACACTGATGATCCACCTACAAATGTGAACTGACGTTCAAAAATAAAACATTTGAAAACGGACCATTTTCCACATTTCTGAAGCATGACGTAATGGGGGGGTGTTATCTCTTTTGTCGAAAATCAGCCGTTTTTGCTCGAACATTAAATGCCTCCAAATGGTATTTAATTAACTTCCCGAGCCCCTGGAAGCATGAAAATCACTTTAAACATGCTAATTTTAGCTCTAACACTGATGATCCACCTACAAATGTGAACTGACGTTCAAAAATAAAACATTTGAAAACGGACCATTTTCCACATTTCTGAAGCATGACGTAATGGGGGGGTGTTATCTCTTTTGTCGAAAATCAGCCGTTTTTGCTCGAACATTAAATGCCTCCAAATGGTATTTAATTAACTTCCCGGGGTGAAGAAACCCTTTTTGAGAACTCAGAGTGAGTAAATTGGCCATTTTCATGCACTTTTAACCATTCCATAAATCTTGTGTTTTGGGCCCCTGGAAGCATGAAAATCACTTTAAACATGCTAATTTTAGCTCTAACACTGATGATCCACCTGCAAATGTGAACTGACGTTCAAAAATAAAACATTTGAAAACGGACCATTTTCCACATTTCTGAAGCATGACGTAATGGGGAGGTGTTATCTCTTTTGTCGAAAATCAGCCGTTTTTGCTCGAACATTAAATGCCTCCAAATGGTATTTAATTAACTTCCCGGGGTGAAGAAACCCTTTTTGAGAACTCAGAGTGAGTAAATTGGCCATTTTCATGCACTTTTAACCATTCCATAAATCTTGTGTTTTGGGCCCCTGGAAGCATGAAAATCACTTTAAACATGCTAATTTTAGCTCTAACACTGATGATCCACCTACAAATGTGAACTGACGTTCAAAAATAAAACATTTGAAAACGGACCATTTTCCACATTTCTGAAGCATGACGTAATGGGGGGGTGTTATCTCTTTTGTCGAAAATCAGCCGTTTTTGCTCGAACATTAAATGCCTCCAAATGGTATTTAATTAACTTCCCGAGCCCCTGGAAGCATGAAAATCACTTTAAACATGCTAATTTTAGCTCTAACACTGATGATCCACCTACAAATGTGAACTGACGTTCAAAAATAAAACATTTGAAAACGGACCATTTTCCACATTTCTGAAGCATGACGTAATGGGGGGGTGTTATCTCTTTTGTCGAAAATCAGCCGTTTTTGCTCGAACATTAAATGCCTCCAAATGGTATTTAATTAACTTCCCGAGCCCCTGGAAGCATGAAAATCACTTTAAACATGCTAATTTTAGCTCTAACACTGATGATCCACCTACAAATGTGAACTGACGTTCAAAAATAAAACATTTGAAAACGGACCATTTTCCACATTTCTGAAGCATGACGTAATGGGGGGGTGTTATCTCTTTTGTCGAAAATCAGCCGTTTTTGCTCGAACATTGAATGCCTCCAAATGGTATTTAATTAACTTCCCGAGCCCCTGGAAGCATGAAAATCACTTTAAACATGCTAATTTTAGCTCTAACAGTGATGATCCACCTACAAATGTGAACTGACGTTCAAAAATAAAACATTTGAAAACGGACCACTTTCCACATTTCTGAAGCATGACGTAATGGGGGGGTGTTATCTCTTTTGTCTAAAATCAGCCGTTTTTGCTCGAACATTAAATGCCTCCAAATGGTATTTAATTAACTTCCCGGGGTGAAGAAACCCTTTTTGAGAACTCAGAGTGAGTAAATTGGCCATTTTCATGCACTTTTAACCATTCCATAAATCTTGTGTTTTGGGCCCCTGGAAGCATGAAAATCACTTTAAACATGCTAATTTTAGCTCTAACACTGATGATCCACCTACAAATGTGAACTGACGTTCAAAAATAAAACATTTGAAAACGGACCATTTTCCACATTTCTGAAGCATGACGTAATGGGGGGGGTGTTATCTCTTTTGTCGAAAATCAGCCGTTTTTGCTCGAACATTAAATGCCTCCAAATGGTATTTAATTAACTTCCCGAGCCCCTGGAAGCATGAAAATCACTTTAAACATGCTAATTTTAGCTCTAACACTGATGATCCACCTACAAATGTGAACTGACGTTCAAAAATAAAACATTTGAAAACGGACCATTTTCCACATTTCTGAAGCATGACGTAATGGGGGGGTGTTATCTCTTTTGTCGAAAATCAGCCGTTTTTGCTCGAACATTAAATGCCTCCAAATGGTATTTAATTAACTTCCCGAGCCCCTGGAAGCATGAAAATCACTTTAAACATGCTAATTTTAGCTCTAACACTGATGATCCACCTACAAATGTGAACTGACGTTCAAAAATAAAACATTTGAAAACGGACCATTTTCCACATTTCTGAAGCATGACGTAATGGGGGGGTGTTATCTCTTTTGTCGAAAATCAGCCGTTTTTGCTCGAACATTAAATGCCTCCAAATGGTATTTAATTAACTTCCCGAGCCCCTGGAAGCATGAAAATCACTTTAAACATGCTAATTTTAGCTCTAACACTGATGATCCACCTACAAATGTGAACTGACGTTCAAAAATAAAACATTTGAAAACGGACCATTTTCCACATTTCTGAAGCATGACGTAATGGGGGGGTGTTATCTCTTTTGTCGAAAATCAGCCGTTTTTGCTCGAACATTAAATGCCTCCAAATGGTATTTAATTAACTTCCCGGGGTGAAGAAACCCTTTTTGAGAACTCAGAGTGAGTAAATTGGCCATTTTCATGCACTTTTAACCATTCCATAAATCTTGTGTTTTGGGCCCCTGGAAGCATGAAAATCACTTTAAACATGCTAATTTTAGCTCTAACACTGATGATCCACCTGCAAATGTGAACTGACGTTCAAAAATAAAACATTTGAAAACGGACCATTTTCCACATTTCTGAAGCATGACGTAATGGGGAGGTGTTATCTCTTTTGTCGAAAATCAGCCGTTTTTGCTCGAACATTAAATGCCTCCAAATGGTATTTAATTAACTTCCCGAGCCCCTGGAAGCATGAAAATCACTTTAAACATGCAAATTTTAGCTCTAACACTGATGATCCACCTACAAATGTGAACTGACGTTCAAAAATAAAACATTTGAAAACGGACCATTTTCCACATTTCTGAAGCATGACGTAATGGGGGGGTGTTATCTCTTTTGTCGAAAATCAGCCGTTTTTGCTCGAACATTAAATGCCTCCAAATGGTATTTAATTAACTTCCCGAGCCCCTGGAAGCATGAAAATCACTTTAAACATGCTAATTTTAGCTCTAACACTGATGATCCACCTACAAATGTGAACTGACGTTCAAAAATAAAACATTTGAAAACGGACCATTTTCCACATTTCTGAAGCATGACGTAATGGGGGGGTGTTATCTCTTTTGTCGAAAATCAGCCGTTTTTGCTCGAACATTAAATGCCTCCAAATGGTATTTAATTAACTTCCCGGGGTGAAGAAACCCTTTTTGAGAACTCAGAGTGAGTAAATTGGCCATTTTCATGCACTTTTAACCATTCCATAAATCTTGTGTTTTGGGCCCCTGGAAGCATGAAAATCACTTTAAACATGCTAATTTTAGCTCTAACACTGATGATCCACCTGCAAATGTGAACTGACGTTCAAAAATAAAACATTTGAAAACGGACCATTTTCCACATTTCTGAAGCATGACGTAATGGGGAGGTGTTATCTCTTTTGTCGAAAATCAGCCGTTTTTGCTCGAACATTAAATGCCTCCAAATGGTATTTAATTAACTTCCCGGGGTGAAGAAACCCTTTTTGAGAACTCAGAGTGAGTAAATTGGCCATTTTCATGCACTTTTAACCATTCCATAAATCTTGTGTTTTGGGCCCCTGGAAGCATGAAAATCACTTTAAACATGCTAATTTTAGCTCTAACACTGATGATCCACCTACAAATGTGAACTGACGTTCAAAAATAAAACATTTGAAAACGGACCATTTTCCACATTTCTGAAGCATGACGTAATGGGGGGGTGTTATCTCTTTTGTCGAAAATCAGCCGTTTTTGCTCGAACATTAAATGCCTCCAAATGGTATTTAATTAACTTCCCGAGCCCCTGGAAGCATGAAAATCACTTTAAACATGCTAATTTTAGCTCTAACACTGATGATCCACCTACAAATGTGAACTGACGTTCAAAAATAAAACATTTGAAAACGGACCATTTTCCACATTTCTGAAGCATGACGTAATGGGGGGGTGTTATCTCTTTTGTCGAAAATCAGCCGTTTTTGCTCGAACATTAAATGCCTCCAAATGGTATTTAATTAACTTCCCGGGGTGAAGAAACCCTTTTTGAGAACTCAGAGTGAGTAAATTGGCCATTTTCATGCACTTTTAACCATTCCATAAATCTTGTGTTTTGGGCCCCTGGAAGCATGAAAATCACTTTAAACATGCTAATTTTAGCTCTAACACTGATGATCCACCTACAAATGTGAACTGACGTTCAAAAATAAAACATTTGAAAACGGACCATTTTCCACATTTCTGAAGCATGACGTAATGGGGGGGTGTTATCTCTTTTGTCGAAAATCAGCCGTTTTTGCTCGAACATTAAATGCCTCCAAATGGTATTTAATTAACTTCCCGGGGTGAAGAAACCCTTTTTGAGAACTCAGAGTGAGTAAATTGGCCATTTTCATGCACTTTTAACCATTCCATAAATCTTGTGTTTTGGGCCCCTGGAAGCATGAAAATCACTTTAAACATGCTAATTTTAGCTCTAACACTGATGATCCACCTACAAATGTGAACTGACGTTCAAAAATAAAACATTTGAAAACGGACCATTTTCCACATTTCTGAAGCATGACGTAATGGGGGGGTGTTATCTCTTTTGTCAAAAATCAGCCGTTTTTGCTCGAACATTAAATGCCTCCAAATGGTATTTAATTAACTTCCCGAGCCCCTGGAAGCATGAAAATCACTTTAAACATGCTAATTTTAGCTCTAACACTGATGATCCACCTACAAATGTGAACTGACGTTCAAAAATTAAACATTTGAAAACGGACCATTTTCCACATTTCTGAAGCATGACGTAATGGGGGGGTGTTATCTCTTTTGTCGAAAATCAGCCGTTTTTGCTCGAACATTAAATGCCTCCAAATGGTATTTAATTAACTTCCCGAGCCCCTGGAAGCATGAAAATCACTTTAAACATGCTAATTTTAGCTCTAACACTGATGATCCACCTACAAATGTGAACTGACGTTCAAAAATAAAACATTTGAAAACGGACCATTTTCCACATTTCTGAAGCATGACGTAATGGGGGGGTGTTATCTCTTTTGTCGAAAATCAGCCGTTTTTGCTCGAACATTAAATTCCTCCAAATGGTATTTAATTAACTTCCCGGGGTGAAGAAACCCTTTTTGAGAACTCAGAGTGAGTAAATTGGCCATTTTCATGCACTTTTAACCATTCCATAAATCTTGTGTTTTGGGCCCCTGGAAGCATGAAAATCACTTTAAACATGCTAATTTTAGCTCTAACACTGATGATCCACCTACAAATGTGAACTGACGTTCAAAAATAAAACATTTGAAAACGGACCATTTTCCACATTTCTGAAGCATGACGTAATGGGGGGGTGTTATCTCTTTTGTCGAAAATCAGCCGTTTTTGCTCGAACATTAAATGCCTCCAAATGGTATTTAATTAACTTCCCGCGCCCCTGGAAGCATGAAAATAACTTTAAACATGCTAATTTTAGCTCTAACACTGATGATCCACCTACAAATGTGAACTGACGTTCAAAAATAAAACATTTGAAAACGGACCATTTTCCACATTTCTGAAGCATGACGTAATGGGGGGGTGTTATCTCTTTTGTCGAAAATCAGCCGTTTTTGCTCGAACATTAAATGCCTCCAAATGGTATTTAATTAACTTCCCGGGGTGAAGAAACCCTTTTTGAGAACTCAGAGTGAGTAAATTGGCCATTTTCATGCACTTTTAACCATTCCATAAATCTTGTGTTTTGGGCCCCTGGAAGCATGAAAATCACTTTAAACATGCTAATTTTAGCTCTAACACTGATGATCCACCTACAAATGTGAACTGACGTTCAAAAATAAAACATTTGAAAACGGACCATTTTCCACATTTCTGGAGCATGACGTAATGGGGGGGTGTTATCTCTTTTGTCGAAAATCAGCCGTTTTTGCTCGAACATTAAATGCCTCCAAATGGTATTTAATTAACTTCCCGAGCCCCTGGAAGCATGAAAATCACTTTAAACATGCTAATTTTAGCTCTAACACTGATGATCCACCTACAAATGTGAACTGACGTTCAAAAATAAAACATTTGAAAACGGACCATTTTCCACATTTCTGAAGCATGACGTAATGGGGGGGTGTTATCTCTTTTGTCGAAAATCAGCCGTTTTTGCTCGAACATTAAATGCCTCCAAATGGTATTTAATTAACTTCCCGAGCCCCTGGAAGCATGAAAATCACTTTAAACATGCTAATTTTAGCTCTAACACTGATGATCCACCTACAAATGTGAACTGACGTTCAAAAATAAAACATTTGAAAACGGACCATTTTCCACATTTCTGAAGCATGACGTAATGGGGGGGTGTTATCTCTTTTGTCGAAAATCAGCCGTTTTTGCTCGAACATTAAATGCCTCCAAATGGTATTTAATTAACTTCCCGAGCCCCTGGAAGCATGAAAATCACTTTAAACATGCTAATTTTAGCTCTAACACTGATGATCCACCTACAAATGTGAACTGACGTTCAAAAATAAAACATTTGAAAACGGACCACTTTCCACATTTCTGAAGCATGACGTAATGGGGGGGTGTTATCTCTTTTGTCTAAAATCAGCCGTTTTTGCTCGAACATTAAATGCCTCCAAATGGTATTTAATTAACTTCCCGGGGTGAAGAAACCCTTTTTGAGAACTCAGAGTGAGTAAATTGGCCATTTTCATGCACTTTTAACCATTCCATAAATCTTGTGTTTTGGGCCCCTGGAAGCATGAAAATCACTTTAAACATGCTAATTTTAGCTCTAACACTGATGATCCACCTACAAATGTGAACTGACGTTCAAAAATAAAACATTTGAAAACGGACCATTTTCCACATTTCTGAAGCATGACGTAATGGGGGGGTGTTATCTCTTTTGTCGAAAATCAGCCGTTTTTGCTCGAACATTAAATGCCTCCAAATGGTATTTAATTAACTTCCCGAGCCCCTGGAAGCATGAAAATCACTTTAAACATGCTAATTTTAGCTCTAACACTGATGATCCACCTACAAATGTGAACTGACGTTCAAAAATAAAACATTTGAAAACGGACCATTTTCCACATTTCTGAAGCATGACGTAATGGGGGGGTGTTATCTCTTTTGTCGAAAATCAGCCGTTTTTGCTCGAACATTAAATGCCTCCAAATGGTATTTAATTAACTTCCCGAGCCCCTGGAAGCATGAAAATCACTTTAAACATGCTAATTTTAGCTCTAACACTGATGATCCACCTACAAATGTGAACTGACGTTCAAAAATAAAACATTTGAAAACGGACCATTTTCCACATTTCTGAAGCATGACGTAATGGGGGGGTGTTATCTCTTTTGTCGAAAATCAGCCGTTTTTGCTCGAACATTAAATGCCTCCAAATGGTATTTAATTAACTTCCCGGGGTGAAGAAACCCTTTTTGAGAACTCAGAGTGAGTAAATTGGCCATTTTCATGCACTTTTAACCATTCCATAAATCTTGTGTTTTGGGCCCCTGGAAGCATGAAAATCACTTTAAACATGCTAATTTTAGCTCTAACACTGATGATCCACCTACAAATGTGAACTGACGTTCAAAAATAAAACATTTGAAAACGGACCATTTTCCACATTTCTGAAGCATGACGTAATGGGGGGGTGTTATCTCTTTTGTCGAAAATCAGCCGTTTTTGCTCGAACATTAAATGCCTCCAAATGGTATTTAATTAACTTCCCGAGCCCCTGGAAGCATGAAAATCACTTTAAACATGCTAATTTTAGCTCTAACACTGATGATCCACCTACAAATGTGAACTGACGTTCAAAAATAAAACATTTGAAAACGGACCATTTTCCACATTTCTGAAGCATGACGTAATGGGGGGGTGTTATCTCTTTTGTCGAAAATCAGCCGTTTTTGCTCGAACATTAAATGCCTCCAAATGGTATTTAATTAACTTCCCGGGGTGAAGAAACCCTTTTTGAGAACTCAGAGTGAGTAAATTGGCCATTTTCATGCACTTTTAACCATTCCATAAATCTTGTGTTTTGGGCCCCTGGAAGCATGAAAATCACTTTAAACATGCTAATTTTAGCTCTAACACTGATGATCCACCTACAAATGTGAACTGACGTTCAAAAATAAAACATTTGAAAACGGACCACTTTCCACATTTCTGAAGCATGACGTAATGGGGGGGTGTTATCTCTTTTGTCTAAAATCAGCCGTTTTTGCTCGAACATTAAATGCCTCCAAATGGTATTTAATTAACTTCCCGGGGTGAAGAAACCCTTTTTGAGAACTCAGAGTGAGTAAATTGGCCATTTTCATGCACTTTTAACCATTCCATAAATCTTGTGTTTTGGGCCCCTGGAAGCATGAAAATCACTTTAAACATGCTAATTTTAGCTCTAACACTGATGATCCACCTACAAATGTGAACTGACGTTCAAAAATAAAACATTTGAAAACGGACCATTTTCCACATTTCTGAAGCATGACGTAATGGGGGGGTGTTATCTCTTTTGTCGAAAATCAGCCGTTTTTGCTCGAACATTAAATGCCTCCAAATGGTATTTAATTAACTTCCCGAGCCCCTGGAAGCATGAAAATCACTTTAAACATGCTAATTTTAGCTCTAACACTGATGATCCACCTACAAATGTGAACTGACGTTCAAAAATAAAACATTTGAAAACGGACCATTTTCCACATTTCTGAAGCATGACGTAATGGGGGGGTGTTATCTCTTTTGTCGAAAATCAGCCGTTTTTGCTCGAACATAAAATGCCTCCAAATGGTATTTAATTAACTTCCCGAGCCCCTGGAAGCATGAAAATCACTTTAAACATGCTAATTTTAGCTCTAACACTGATGATCTACCTACAAATGTGAACTGACGTTCAAAAATAAAACATTTGAAAACGGACCATTTTCCACATTTCTGAAGCATGACGTAATGGGGGGGTGTTATCTCTTTTGTCGAAAATCAGCCGTTTTTGCTCGAACATTAAATGCCTCCAAATGGTATTTAATTAACTTCCCGGGGTGAAGAAACCCTTTTTGAGAACTCAGAGTGAGTAAATTGGCCATTTTCATGCACTTTTAACCATTCCATAAATCTTGTGTTTTGGGCCCCTGGAAGCATGAAAATCACTTTAAACATGCTAATTTTAGCTCTAACACTGATGATCCACCTGCAAATGTGAACTGACGTTCAAAAATAAAACATTTGAAAACGGACCATTTTCCACATTTCTGAAGCATGACGTAATGGGGAGGTGTTATCTCTTTTGTCGAAAATCAGCCGTTTTTGCTCGAACATTAAATGCCTCCAAATGGTATTTAATTAACTTCCCGAGCCCCTGGAAGCATGAAAATCACTTTAAACATGCTAATTTTAGCTCTAACACTGATGATCCACCTACAAATGTGAACTGACGTTCAAAAATAAAACATTTGAAAACGGACCATTTTCCACATTTCTGAAGCATGACGTAATGGGGGGGTGTTATCTCTTTTGTCGAAAATCAGCCGTTTTTGCTCGAACATTAAATGCCTCCAAATGGTATTTAATTAACTTCCCGAGCCCCTGGAAGCATGAAAATCACTTTAAACATGCTAATTTTAGCTCTAACACTGATGATCCACCAACAAATGTGAACTGACGTTCAAAAATAAAACATTTGAAAACGGACCATTTTCCACATTTCTGAAGCATGACGTAATGGGGGGGTGTTATCTCTTTTGTCGAAAATCAGCCGTTTTTGCTCGAACATTAAATGCCTCCAAATGGTATTTAATTAACTTCCCGGGGTGAAGAAACCCTTTTTGAGAACTCAGAGTGAGTAAATTGGCCATTTTCATGCACTTTTAACCATTCTATAAATCTTGTGTTTTGGGCCCCTGGAAGCATGAAAATCACTTTAAACATGCTAATTTTAGCTCTAACACTGATGATCCACCTACAAATGTGAACTGACGTTCAAAAATAAAACATTTGAAAACGGACCATTTTCCACATTTCTGAAGCATGACGTAATGGGGGGGTGTTATCTCTTTTGTCGAAAATCAGCCGTTTTTGCTCGAACATTAAATGCCTCCAAATGGTATTTAATTAACTTCCCGAGCCCCTGGAAGCATGAAAATCACTTTAAACATGCTAATTTTAGCTCTAACACTGATGATCCACCTACAAATGTGAACTGACGTTCAAAAATAAAACATTTGAAAACGGACCATTTTCCACATTTCTGAAGCATGACGTAATGGGGGGGTGTTATCTCTTTTGTCGAAAATCAGCCGTTTTTGCTCGAACATTAAATGCCTCCAAATGGTATTTAATTAACTTCCCGGGGTGAAGAAACCCTTTTTGAGAACTCAGAGTGAGTAAATTGGCCATTTTCATGCACTTTTAACCATTCCATAAATCTTGTGTTTTGGGCCCCTGGAAGCATGAAAATCACTTTAAACATGCTAATTTTAGCTCTAACACTGATGATCCACCTACAAATGTGAACTGACGTTCAAAAATAAAACATTTGAAAACGGACCATTTTCCACATTTCTGAAGCATGACGTAATGGGGGGGTGTTATCTCTTTTGTCGAAAATCAGCCGTTTTTGCTCGAACATTAAATGCCTCCAAATGGTATTTAATTAACTTCCCGAGCCCCTGGAAGCATGAAAATCACTTTAAACATGCTAATTTTAGCTCTAACACTGATGATCCACCTACAAATGTGAACTGACGTTCAAAAATTAAACATTTGAAAACGGACCATTTTCCACATTTCTGAAGCATGACGTAATGGGGGGGTGTTATCTCTTTTGTCGAAAATCAGCCGTTTTTGCTCGAACATTAAATGCCTCCAAATGGTATTTAATTAACTTCCCGAGCCCCTGGAAGCATGAAAATCACTTTAAACATGCTAATTTTAGCTCTAACACTGATGATCCACCTACAAATGTGAACTGACGTTCAAAAATAAAACATTTGAAAACGGACCATTTTCCACATTTCTGAAGCATGACGTAATGGGGGGGTGTTATCTCTTTTGTCGAAAATCAGCCGTTTTTGCTCGAACATTAAATGCCTCCAAATGGTATTTAATTAACTTCCCGGGGTGAAGAAACCCTTTTTGAGAACTCAGAGTGAGTAAATTGGCCATTTTCATGCACTTTTAACCATTCCATAAATCTTGTGTTTTGGGCCCCTGGAAGCATATGGCTGAGATACCCGCCACCCCCTCTCAACACAATCCCCAAAAGGAGGGAAACCGGAAACAGTTCTTAAAGTTTTTGGATGTGGGATGGAGTGACCATCCCGGCCGTATTTATTAAAACAAAATTAAAACATTAAACGTTTTCATGTTATGTACAATTTCATTATCACATTACGATGTTTGGCTAACCTTAACATAATCTCTAATACAGAGGTTCTCCTAGCCGAACTAGCATCCTACAAAACATTCTCTAAGAACACTGAAATTGTACATCCTAACGTTTAAGGGCCAACGGCAAGGTCATAACCGGTGTCAAGATCCCTAACCAGACTTACCCCTCCCACTTGGGAGGGGCGACAGCACAGAGGCTTACCTCAAGTGCAACTACTAACAATTTCCCTTGACTTGACGGGGGCCCTTAAGACTCGACGCCATTTAAAGGTCGTTCGAACACTTGTGTGTGGTATCTAGAAGGTATCGTTGACCTCTCCCCACCCCACACAACTTACCGCATCTGCCGTCGCAGATGACCCTGGCCCCGGGAAATTCCCCAGGAGGGGGCTGTAACCCCTCCTACAAAGGAAGGGGCCTTGACCGCCTTTCCTTTACTTCCGGCGACCCGCCCTTAGACGGGACCGCCTCCCCACTGAGGGGCCAATGGCCACCTCTCCCGAGCGCTCCCATCCGTGTTGGGTGACGCCCACTCATAGGGATCTACCAATTAGTGCTCACCGATCATGACCTTACCGCCTACCAAAAATAAATACGACAATTCTGAAACCTATGAAAACATTGGTCACTACGACCGAAAGAGCCTGCTAGAAATGCAACACTACATCAACTCATTTTAATCGTAACAACCTAGACTGTATTCACCATACTTTATTATGATTAACCACAAACTGATACTGTCACAGCCTGTAAACGAAATGGAAAAACCAACTTATAACTTCACTTTATTGCACAACAACTTGCTGTCCTCAGGGGCTGGTGGGTGGGTCAAAATTGGCTCTTCGTTCCGTCCCGAGCTCACGTGTAGCGAGGGGGTGCAGCTTCGGAGCACAAGAACAAGAGGACGTCTTCTGGTCTTGCGCCTTCTTTTATCCGTCTTCAGGGTGGGCGAAAACCCGCCCCTGCCCGCCCCGAGGGCGTGGCCGGCTGCGTCGGTGTCTAGGCCAGCCCACTCTAGGGCGGGAAAAAGCGTGCCCCGGCTACGCCGCTTCGGGCATACCAGCCGAGACGCGCCTCCCGCCCAAAAATGGCTTCCCGGGGGGATCGAGGCACTCAGCCATACGTTCGGGGGGACCGAGTGGTCGCCCCTTTCCATATGGCTGAGATACCCGCCACCCCCTCTCAACACAATCCCCAAAAGGAGGGAAACCGGAAACAGTTCTTAAAGTTTTTGGATGTGGGATGGAGTGACCATCCCGGCCGTATTTATTAAAACAAAATTAAAACATTAAACGTTTTCATGTTATGTACAATTTCATTATCACATTACGATGTTTGGCTAACCTTAACATAATCTCTAATACAGAGGTTCTCCTAGCCGAACTAGCATCCTACAAAACATTCTCTAAGAACACTGAAATTGTACATCCTAACGTTTAAGGGCCAACGGCAAGGTCATAACCGGTGTCAAGATCCCTAACCAGACTTACCCCTCCCACTTGGGAGGGGCGACAGCACAGAGGCTTACCTCAAGTGCAACTACTAACAATTTCCCTTGACTTGACGGGGGCCCTTAAGACTCGACGCCATTTAAAGGTCGTTCGAACACTTGTGTGTGGTATCTAGAAGGTATCGTTGACCTCTCCCCACCCCACACAACTTACCGCATCTGCCGTCGCAGATGACCCTGGCCCCGGGAAATTCCCCAGGAGGGGGCTGTAACCCCTCCTACAAAGGAAGGGGCCTTGACCGCCTTTCCTTTACTTCCGGCGACCCGCCCTTAGACGGGACCGCCTCCCCACTGAGGGGCCAATGGCCACCTCTCCCGAGCGCTCCCATCCGTGTTGGGTGACGCCCACTCATAGGGATCTACCAATTAGTGCTCACCGATCATGACCTTACCGCCACAGGTCCGGATAGTTGACCGGCTATCCGGACCCCCCACAAAACTCCTACCTAAAGGTCATGTTCCAAAGATTTTAACCAGGCTAGGAAGTCTCCTATGAGTAACTCATTCCCCGCCCTCGACAAATGCACACCATCCCCCAGATACATACTGTCATCATTAATACAATTATGCGAGATCGAATGCAATGCCTTGGAACGGAACAACCTACTCACTTTGTTATTCAATTTTCTAACCGAATGATTCAAAGCAGGGATCGAGATAGCCCCCCGCCACACTTTTCGTGGGATCATATGAGACCATGCGATTAGGCACCCCGGAACTCTCCTCGCTAACCAACTTACCGTGGAAAGCATAGCCTCCAGGAGAAGTCGTCTACCGGTGGTGACCAAATCATTGCCCCCCAAATGCACTATGACTATGGACGGCGGTGACCTCATCCGCTCTAACAAGCCCTCAAAAAATTCCTGAAACTGGTCAATACAGAGACCGCCCCTTCCGTAGAAGGACACTCTGTACCCGTATTCCTCAGGTACGTGAACCATGTCACCTGCTTTGAATACGTCTGCAGCCCGTCTCACGTATGAGTGGCCCACGACCCAAACCTCCTTCCTCACAGCCGGTGACGTGCGACCGCTGACCTGGTGTTGGGTCGACTGCTCAGTCTGCCCTGCCGCGTAGGCTTGCGCAACTGAAAACAAACAAAAACAAGAGGCGTGAGTACATGATTACAGTTTCACAACATGTGCAATCGCACGTACCTCTTATAACAATTGGAGGACCAGCGCCCCACACGTTTCACTTGTTCTACATTAAGACCTCTGGCTGTAGCTTCAGTGGCAGCCCCTATACGAAAGGAGTGGGTCCCAAATTCGCCCGGGTCCAAGCCCGCTGCGGCAATGGCCATTGCAAGCACCCGTTGAAACTGAAACCTCGTCAGCGGGGTGGCGTCTGCATGCCTCAACAATGTCCCTCCCCATGATGCCACCCTTCGTGCTAGGTAATCTTCTAAGCACTGTACCGGACACATGGATGAGTCGGGGTTCCTGCGGATGATCGTGCAGTCCCCTCTCCCATCTTGATCAGTCTTGGACCTGAGAAAGGAGACAATCATCGCATCACCCCTGATCTGGACATGCTCCCTGCACAAGCCCCCCGTCACGTCCCGTTTGTTCCTTGCAACCAGCTCACTAACTCTCATAGCCCCGTGAAATGCCAGCGTAAATGCAGTCCGGAACAAACAGGTCTCGAACGGGGACGAGCATGTGTTCGGGAGCGTGACCAGTAACTGGGACAACCTGTCTAGACCTATCGGTCGTCGTACATCTACTCTGCGACCCTCTAGACGTTGCCACCCACGTAGCGCTTTTTGTACCGTGAAAGACGCTGTTGGGTCCAGGATGCCATGGGCCCTGGCAACAAAGGAAATGGCGGCACGATGCCTTTGGGCCGTAGCCACCGATTTCCCAGCCCTACGTAAGGACATCAGAAAAAGTACTACCAACTCCTCCTGACCCCAAAGTCCTCCTCTCTCTGCCCCCAAAAAGGCTAAATAGGCCTGGAACGCCCCTTCATATGCCTTCCTTGTCCTGGGTGCTAGACTCTCTCCCACGAGGTGACGAAGTTCGGGGCACCGAGAGACCAGAGAGCTTCGGGGAAGGGTGCCGGCTCCGGGTCCGCTGAAGGAAGGAAACCCGAGAAAGCCTGCATGTGAAAACGAGACAGTGCATCAGCAGCCTGATTCATCACCCCTGGGACATGTTTTGCTCTGAATACTACGTTCAGTTGCATACACAGTAAGACAATTTCTTTGAGGAGCCTCAAAATCAACTTACAACGGGCTGCCTGACTATTGATGCATTCTACCACGGTCATATTGTCGGACCAGAACACAACAGAATGATCTCTGAACCCTTCTGGCCAGGTTCTCAGGGCCACCAGAATGGGAAATAGTTCGAGGAAAGCGATGTTACTTGTCAGCCCCTTCTCGTGCCACCATAGGGGCCACTTTTGTGCCGACCATTTTGTGCCGAAGATGGCGCCAAAACCTACGCTTCCTGCTGAATCTGTCCATAGCCCAAGCTCTTCAGAGGAGACGGCTGGCTTGTTCCAGACGACCCGGCCATTGAAGTCCGCCAAGAATGCTAACCAAATCCGCATGTCCTGGCGGACCTCGGCCGATAACCTTGTGCGATGATGACCCTCCTTTAAGCCAACCATCGCTTGGGCAATTGAGCGGGAAAAGGGGCGAGCCATTGGTATCACCCTCAAGGCAAAGTTCAACTTTCCCACTAACTGTTGCAACTGATGCAGTGTAACTTTGGATGCCTTTAAACATACTTGGAGGGCTGCCCTGAATTTCGACACTTTGCTAGCTGGTAAACGGAAGCACCCCTCCCTTGAGTCCAACTCGATCCCCAAAAACTCGAGGCAAGTCGTGGGACCCATAGTTTTACCTGGTGCCAATGGCACGCCAAGATGATCCATTAACACACAGAATTCAGCTAAGGCCCGGGCACATTCGGAAGTACCGGCGGGGCCAAGGAACAGAAAATCGTCAAGGTAGTGCATTACATTTCGGAAACCCGTTTTCTTAGTGAACACCCATTGCAGGAAAGTACTGAATTGCTCAAAGTAAGCACATGATATAGAGCATCCCATTGGCATACACCTATCCATGTAAAATGACCCCTGGAACCCGAATCCCAGAAGACGCTGATCGTCTGGGTGTACCGGAAGCAACCGGAACGCTGACTCGATATCAGATTTCGCCATCAACGTCCCGTGCCCCAGGCGATTCAAGATGGCTACCGCCTCATCAAAAGATGCGTATCGCACCGAACAAACTTCTGGCTCAATTGCGTCGTTCACCGAAAGACCATATGGAGAAGATAGATTATGAATCAAACGAAACTCACCCGGGTCCTTCTTGGGGACCACCCCTAACGGAGAACAAACGAAATCCGGTACCGGGGGCTCACTAAACGGGCCGGCGACCCGTCCCCGGCTAACCTCTTTCTGAATTTTTTCTTGCACTACAGATGCATGTTGTAAAACGGAAAGTTGATTTTTGCACATCCCTACACCCTGAAAGTCCCCTACCGGGATGCGGAAACCATGTGTAAAACCGTTCCGCAGCACCCCGGCAGAAGTACGATCCGGGTATTCGCTGAGCCAGGGAATCATTGCCAAGGTATCAATCGGGGTTGGTAAAGGCGCCCCTCGGCCTAGCTTAGGCCTGTTTGGCGCCTCCCTTACCCCCATTCTCACTCGTTCTGGCTCTGCACGATGACTCAGGATGGGACGACCCACACGTACTACACTCATGTTTGAATTTACACGATCCCGGAGGCCTGGTACACTTCCCCTTGTTAAAATTAAAACAGAAACCCTTTCTCCCTGTATTGCCTGCGGGCCTCGACTGGTCGTCGGTGCTCGTACTTGGTCGAAAGGGCGTCCCCACATTTTGGCGGGAGTAATCAACAACAGTGCTCCCGACCAATGGCATTCTTAACATTCCCGATTCTTTCATCTTATCCCATGTTAAAGAATCGTAACAATCCCAAGTCAAACTCTTGTTATGTTCCTTTTCTTTCCTGAACAAATTGTCATAACAAAACCAATGGTTACCTTGATACGCTGTCGAGTAACCCATAATTCGTGATTGATAAACGGGAAACTCAGGAAGCAACTCGGGCCTACGTTCCCCCAAAATTGATGTGAAAATACCCCATGCATTGCCCCAGTTGCCAATGTTCTCATTTACCTTAAAGGCGGCCATCTTTGCGCGCCAAACACTCGGATGCATTAAGTCCTTCTGACTTTTTACATGTTCCACATCATAATGATCAACAAGCAGGGAAAAAATATTCACGTACTCCCCCGCCCAGATCTTTTCCTTTATAGCTAAAGGCACATGTTGTCCTAATCTCTCTCTACGAGAGGGTGCTGACTCGTCCCTTGCAATCGGCAATGGCCGCTTACCTGCACCGGACGCAGCTTCTGCCGCTTGCGGCTTGTCTATCCCCGCCAACGGCGTAGCCACTCTAGCTGCCTCTTTCTTCTCACGAAGCCCTTTTATCAGCGCCTGTGCTTCGGCAGCCGTGGCGCCATCACTACTATCCCCCAACCATGCTGCTAGCTGTGCTGCCAGCTCGGGGGGCATGTCTTCCTTGGATGTCGGGGTGACGACAACGGGGATTGGATTCCCCTCCATCGGTACTGGGGTCGGCGCCTCGAGCGGGGCAGAGGGAACCGGGACGGCCCCACCGGCTGGAACCTTTCTCGGCCTCTTAGGTCTCCCTCCAGCTGGCGGGGTGCCCGAACCCTCCTCCCCATCTCGCTCCGCCAACCGTTTCTTTATGTCGGACACTTCTTTGCAAAGGGCCCGCACCATCTGTTCGGTCGTCATTCTTTTTGCGCCTTTCTTGGGCATCTCTCCGAGGAAGTATCTAGAAGACAAAGAAAAAGATCAAAACGCTCAAAATTGGCTCTTCGTTCCGTCCCGAGCTCACGTGTAGCGAGGGGGTGCAGCTTCGGAGCACAAGAACAAGAGGACGTCTTCTGGTCTTGCGCCTTCTTTTATCCGTCTTCAGGGTGGGCGAAAACCCGCCCCTGCCCGCCCCGAGGGCGTGGCCGGCTGCGTCGGTGTCTAGGCCAGCCCACTCTAGGGCGGGAAAAAGCGTGCCCCGGCTACGCCGCTTCGGGCATACCAGCCGAGACGCGCCTCCCGCCCAAAAATGGCTTCCCGGGGGGATCGAGGCACTCAGCCATACGTTCGGGGGGACCGAGTGGTCGCCCCTTTCCATGAAAATCACTTTAAACATGCTAATTTTAGCTCTAACACTGATGATCCACCTACAAATGTGAACTGACGTTCAAAAATAAAACATTTGAAAACGGACCATTTTCCACATTTCTGAAGCATGACGTAATGGGGGGTGTTATCTCTTTTGTCGAAAATCAGCCGTTTTTGCTCGAACATTAAATGCCTCCAAATGGTATTTAATTAACTTCCCGAGCCCCTGGAAGCATGAAAATCACTTTAAACATGCTAATTTTAGCTCTAACACTGATGATCCACCTACAAATGTGAACTGACGTTCAAAAATAAAACATTTGAAAACGGACCCTTTTCCACATTTCTGAAGCATGACGTAATGGGGGGGTGTTATCTCTTTTGTCGAAAATCAGCCGTTTTTGCTCGAACATTAAATGCCTCCAAATGGTATTTAATTAACTTCCCGGGGTGAAGAAACCCTTTTTGAGAACTCAGAGTGAGTAAATTGGCCATTTTCATGCACTTTTAACCATTCCATAAATCTTGTGTTTTGGGCCCCTGGAAGCATGAAAATCACTTTAAACATGCTAATTTTAGCTCTAACACTGATGATCCACCTACAAATGTGAACTGACGTTCAAAAATAAAACATTTGAAAACGGACCATTTTCCACATTTCTGAAGCATGACGTAATGGGGGGGTGTTATCTCTTTTGTCGAAAATCAGCCGTTTTTGCTCGAACATTAAATGCCTCCAAATGGTATTTAATTAACTTCCCGAGCCCCTGGAAGCATGAAAATCACTTTAAACATGCTAATTTTAGCTCTAACACTGATGATCCACCTACAAATGTGAACTGACGTTCAAAAATAAAACATTTGAAAACGGACCATTTTCCACATTTCTGAAGCATGACGTAATGGGGGGGTGTTATCTCTTTTGTCGAAAATCAGCCGTTTTTGCTCGAACATTAAATGCCTCCAAATGGTATTTAATTAACTTCCCGGGGTGAAGAAACCCTTTTTGAGAACTCAGAGTGAGTAAATTGGCCATTTTCATGCACTTTTAACCATTCCATAAATCTTGTGTTTTGGGCCCCTGGAAGCATGAAAATCACTTTAAACATGCTAATTTTAGCTCTAACACTGATGATCCACCTACAAATGTGAACTGACGTTCAAAAATAAAACATTTGAAAACGGACCATTTTCCACATTTCTGAAGCATGACGTAATGGGGGGTGTTATCTCTTTTGTCGAAAATCAGCCGTTTTTGCTCGAACATTAAATGCCTCCAAATGGTATTTAATTAACTTCCCGAGCCCCTGGAAGCATGAAAATCACTTTAAACATGCTAATTTTAGCTCTAACACTGATGATCCACCTACAAATGTGAACTGACGTTCAAAAATAAAACATTTGAAAACGGACCATTTTCCACATTTCTGAAGCATGACGTAATGGGGGGGTGTTATCTCTTTTGTCGAAAATCAGCCGTTTTTGCTCGAACATTAAATGCCTCCAAATGGTATTTAATTAACTTCCCGGGGTGAAGAAACCCTTTTTGAGAACTCAGAGTGAGTAAATTGGCCATTTTCATGCACTTTTAACCATTCCATAAATCTTGTGTTTTGGGCCCCTGGAAGCATGAAAATCACTTTAAACATGCTAATTTTAGCTCTAACACTGATGATCCACCTACAAATGTGAACTGACGTTCAAAAATAAAACATTTGAAAACGGACCATTTTCCACATTTCTGAAGCATGACGTAATGGGGGGGTGTTATCTCTTTTGTCGAAAATCAGCCGTTTTTGCTCGAACATTAAATGCCTCCAAATGGTATTTAATTAACTTCCCGAGCCCCTGGAAGCATGAAAATCACTTTAAACATGCTAATTTTAGCTCTAACACTGATGATCCACCTACAAATGTGAACTGACGTTCAAAAATAAAACATTTGAAAACGGACCATTTTCCACATTTCTGAAGCATGACGTAATGGGGGGGTGTTATCTCTTTTGTCGAAAATCAGCCGTTTTTGCTCGAACATTAAATGCCTCCAAATGGTATTTAATTAACTTCCCGGGGTGAAGAAACCCTTTTTGAGAACTCAGAGTGAGTAAATTGGCCATTTTCATGCACTTTTAACCATTCCATAAATCTTGTGTTTTGGGCCCCTGGAAGCATGAAAATCACTTTAAACATGCTAATTTTAGCTCTAACACTGATGATCCACCTACAAATGTGAACTGACGTTCAAAAATAAAACATTTGAAAACAGACCATTTTCCACATTTCTGAAGCATGACGTAATGGGGGGGTGTTATCTCTTTTGTCGAAAATCAGCCGTTTTTGCTCGAACATTAAATGCCTCCAAATGGTATTTAATTAACTTCCCGAGCCCCTGGAAGCATGAAAATCACTTTAAACATGCTAATTTTAGCTCTAACACTGATGATCCACCTACAAATGTGAACTGACGTTCAAAAATAAAACATTTGAAAACGGACCATTTTCCACATTTCTGAAGCATGACGTAATGGGGGGGTGTTATCTCTTTTGTCGAAAATCAGCCGTTTTTGCTCGAACATTAAATGCCTCCAAATGGTATTTAATTAACTTCCCGGGGTGAAGAAACCCTTTTTGAGAACTCAGAGTGAGTAAATTGGCCATTTTCATGCACTTTTAACCATTCCATAAATCTTGTGTTTTGGGCCCCTGGAAGCATGAAAATCACTTTAAACATGCTAATTTTAGCTCTAACACTGATGATCCACCTACAAATGTGAACTGACGTTCAAAAATAAAACATTTGAAAACGGACCATTTTCCACATTTCTGAAGCATGACGTAATGGGGGGGTGTTATCTCTTTTGTCGAAAATCAGCCGTTTTTGCTCGAACATTAAATGCCTCCAAATGGTATTTAATTAACTTCCCGAGCCCCTGGAAGCATGAAAATCACTTTAAACATGCTAATTTTAGCTCTAACACTGATGATCCACCTACAAATGTGAACTGACGTTCAAAAATTAAACATTTGAAAACGGACCATTTTCCACATTTCTGAAGCATGACGTAATGGGGGGGTGTTATCTCTTTTGTCGAAAATCAGCCGTTTTTGCTCGAACATTAAATGCCTCCAAATGGTATTTAATTAACTTCCCGAGCCCCTGGAAGCATGAAAATCACTTTAAACATGCTAATTTTAGCTCTAACACTGATGATCCACCTACAAATGTGAACTGACGTTCAAAAATAAAACATTTGAAAACGGACCATTTTCCACATTTCTGAAGGATGACGTAATGGGGGGGTGTTATCTCTTTTGTCGAAAATCAGCCGTTTTTGCTCGAACATTAAATGCCTCCAAATGGTATTTAATTAACTTCCCGGGGTGAAGAAACCCTTTTTGAGAACTCAGAGTGAGTAAATTGGCCATTTTCATGCACTTTTAACCATTCCATAAATCTTGTGTTTTGGGCCCCTGGAAGCATGAAAATCACTTTAAACATGCTAATTTTAGCTCTAACACTGATGATCCACCTACAAATGTGAACTGACGTTCAAAAATAAAACATTTGAAAACGGACCATTTTCCACATTTCTGAAGCATGACGTAATGGGGGGGTGTTATCTCTTTTGTCGAAAATCAGCCGTTTTTGCTCGAACATTAAATGCCTCCAAATGGTATTTAATTAACTTCCCGAGCCCCTGGAAGCATGAAAATCACTTTAAACATGCTAATTTTAGCTCTAACACTGATGATCCACCTACAAATGTGAACTGACGTTCAAAAATAAAACATTTGAAAACGGACCATTTTCCACATTTCTGAAGCATGACGTAATGGGGGGGTGTTATCTCTTTTGTCGAAAATCAGCCGTTTTTGCTCGAACATTAAATGCCTCCAAATGGTATTTAATTAACTTCCCGGGGTGAAGAAACCCTTTTTGAGAACTCAGAGTGAGTAAATTGGCCATTTTCATGCACTTTTAACCATTCCATAAATCTTGTGTTTTGGGCCCCTGGAAGCATGAAAATCACTTTAAACATGCTAATTTTAGCTCTAACACTGATGATCCACCTACAAATGTGAACTGACGTTCAAAAATAAAACATTTGAAAACGGACCATTTTCCACATTTCTGAAGCATGACGTAATGGGGGGGTGTTATCTCTTTTGTCGAAAATCAGCCGTTTTTGCTCGAACATTAAATGCCTCCAAATGGTATTTAATTAACTTCCCGAGCCCCTGGAAGCATGAAAATCACTTTAAACATGCTAATTTTAGCTCTAACACTGATGATCCACCTACAAATGTGAACTGACGTTCAAAAATAAAACATTTGAAAACGGACCATTTTCCACATTTCTGAAGCATGACGTAATGGGGGGGTGTTATCTCTTTTGTCGAAAATCAGCCGTTTTTGCTCGAACATTAAATGCCTCCAAATGGTATTTAATTAACTTCCCGGGGTGAAGAAACCCTTTTTGAGAACTCAGAGTGAGTAAATTGGCCATTTTCATGCACTTTTAACCATTCCATAAATCTTGTGTTTTGGGCCCCTGGAAGCATGAAAATCACTTTAAACATGCTAATTTTAGCTCTAACACTGATGATCCACCTACAAATGTGAACTGACGTTCAAAAATAAAACATTTGAAAACGGACCATTTTCCACATTTCTGAAGCATGACGTAATGGGGGGGTGTTATCTCTTTTGTCGAAAATCAGCCGTTTTTGCTCGAACATTAAATGCCTCCAAATGGTATTTAATTAACTTCCCGAGCCCCTGGAAGCATGAAAATCACTTTAAACATGCTAATTTTAGCTCTAACACTGATGATCCACCTACAAATGTGAACTGACGTTCAAAAATAAAACATTTGAAAACGGACCATTTTCCACATTTCTGAAGCATGACGTAATGGGGGGGTGTTATCTCTTTTGTCGAAAATCAGCCGTTTTTGCTCGAACAATAAATGCCTCCAAATGGTATTTAATTAACTTCCCGAGCCCCTGGAAGCATGAAAATCACTTTAAACATGCTCATTTTAGCTCTAACACTGATGATCCACCTACAAATGTGAACTGACGTTCAAAAATAAAACATTTGAAAACGGACCATTTTCCACATTTCTGAAGCATGACGTAATGGGGGGGTGTTATCTCTTTTGTCGAAAATCAGCCGTTTTTGCTCGAACATTAAATGCCTCCAAATGGTATTTAATTAACTTCCCGAGCCCCTGGAAGCATGAAAATCACTTTAAACATGCTAATTTTAGCTCTAACACTGATGATCCACCTACAAATGTGAACTGACGTTCAAAAATAAAACATTTGAAAACGGACCATTTTCCACATTTCTGAAGCATGACGTAATGGGGGGGTGTTATCTCTTTTGTCGAAAATCAGCCGTTTTTGCTCGAACATTAAATGCCTCCAAATGGTATTTAATTAACTTCCCGAGCCCCTGGAAGCATGAAAATCACTTTAAACATGCTAATTTTAGCTCTAACACTGATGATCCACCTACAAATGTGAACTGACGTTCAAAAATAAAACATTTGAAAACGGACCATTTTCCACATTTCTGAAGCATGACGTAATGGGGGGGGTGTTATCTCTTTTGTCGAAAATCAGCCGTTTTTGCTCGAACATTAAATGCCTCCAAATGGTATTTAATTAACTTCCCGAGCCCCTGGAAGCATGAAAATCACTTTAAACATGCTAATTTTAGCTCTAACACTGATGATCCACCTACAAATGTGAACTGACGTTCAAAAATAAAACATTTGAAAACGGAGCATTTTCCACATTTCTGAAGCATGACGTAATGGGGGGGTGTTATCTCTTTTGTCGAAAATCAGCCGTTTTTGCTCGAACATTAAATGCCTCCAAATGGTATTTAATTAACTTCCCGAGCCCCTGGAAGCATGAAAATCACTTTAAACATGCTAATTTTAGCTCTAACACTGATGATCCACCTACAAATGTGAACTGACGTTCAAAAATAAAACATTTGAAAACGGACCATTTTCCACATTTCTGAAGCATGACGTAATGGGGGGGTGTTATCTCTTTTGTCGAAAATCAGCCGTTTTTGCTCGAACATTAAATGCCTCCAAATGGTATTTAATTAACTTCCCGGGGTGAAGAAACCCTTTTTGAGAACTCAGAGTGAGTAAATTGGCCATTTTCATGCACTTTTAACCATTCCATAAATCTTGTGTTTTGGGCCCCTGGAAGCATGAAAATCACTTTAAACATGCTAATTTTAGCTCTAACACTGATGATCCACCTACAAATGTGAACTGACGTTCAAAAATAAAACATTTGAAAACGGACCATTTTCCACATTTCTGAAGCATGACGTAATGGGGGGGTGTTATCTCTTTTGTCGAAAATCAGCCGTTTTTGCTCGAACATTAAATGCCTCCAAATGGTATTTAATTAACTTCCCGAGCCCCTGGAAGCATGAAAATCACTTTAAACATGCTAATTTTAGCTCTAACACTGATGATCCACCTACAAATGTGAACTGACGTTCAAAAATAAAACATTTGAAAACGGACCATTTTCCACATTTCTGAAGCATGACGTAATGGGGGGGTGTTATCTCTTTTGTCGAAAATCAGCCGTTTTTGCTCGAACATTAAATGCCTCCAAATGGTATTTAATTAACTTCCCGAGCCCCTGGAAGCATGAAAATCACTTTAAACATGCTAATTTTAGCTCTAACACTGATGATCCACCTACAAATGTGAACTGACGTTCAAAAATAAAACATTTGAAAACGGACCATTTTCCACATTTCTGAAGCATGACGTAATGGGGGGGTGTTATCTCTTTTGTCGAAAATCAGCCGTTTTTGCTCGAACATTAAATGCCTCCAAATGGTATTTAATTAACTTCCCGGGGTGAAGAAACCCTTTTTGAGAACTCAGAGTGAGTAAATTGGCCATTTTCATGCACTTTTAACCATTCCATAAATCTTGTGTTTTGGGCCCCTGGAAGCATGAAAATCACTTTAAACATGCTAATTTTAGCTCTAACACTGATGATCCACCTACAAATGTGAACTGACGTTCAAAAATAAAACATTTGAAAACGGACCATTTTCCACATTTCTGAAGCATGACGTAATGGGGGGGTGTTATCTCTTTTGTCGAAAATCAGCCGTTTTTGCTCGAACATTAAATGCCTCCAAATGGTATTTAATTAACTTCCCGGGGTGAAGAAACCCTTTTTGAGAACTCAGAGTGAGTAAATTGGCCATTTTCATGCACTTTTAACCATTCCATAAATCTTGTGTTTTGGGCCCCTGGAAGCATGAAAATCACTTTAAACATGCTAATTTTAGCTCTAACACTGATGATCCACCTACAAATGTGAACTGACGTTCAAAAATAAAACATTTGAAAACGGACCATTTTCCACATTTCTGAAGCATGACGTAATGGGGGGGTGTTATCTCTTTTGTCGAAAATCAGCCGTTTTTGCTCGAACATTAAATGCCTCCAAATGGTATTTAATTAACTTCCCGAGCCCCTGGAAGCATGAAAATCACTTTAAACATGCTAATTTTAGCTCTAACACTGATGATCCACCTACAAATGTGAACTGACGTTCAAAAATAAAACATTTGAAAACGGACCATTTTCCACATTTCTGAAGCATGACGTAATGGGGGGGTGTTATCTCTTTTGTCGAAAATCAGCCGTTTTTGCTCGAACATTAAATGCCTCCAAATGGTATTTAATTAACTTCCCGGGGTGAAGAAACCCTTTTTGAGAACTCAGAGTGAGTAAATTGGCCATTTTCATGCACTTTTAACCATTCCATAAATCTTGTGTTTTGGGCCCCTGGAAGCATGAAAATCACTTTAAACATGCTAATTTTAGCTCTAACACTGATGATCCACCTACAAATGTGAACTGACGTTCAAAAATAAAACATTTGAAAACGGACCATTTTCCACATTTCTGAAGCATGACGTAATGGGGGGGTGTTATCTCTTTTGTCGAAAATCAGCCGTTTTTGCTCGAACATTAAATGCCTCCAAATGGTATTTAATTAACTTCCCGAGCCCCTGGAAGCATGAAAATCACTTTAAACATGCTAATTTTAGCTCTAACACTGATGATCCACCTACAAATGTGAACTGACGTTCAAAAATAAAACATTTGAAAACGGACCATTTTCCACATTTCTGAAGCATGACGTAATGGGGGGGTGTTATCTCTTTTGTCGAAAATCAGCCGTTTTTGCTCGAACAATAAATGCCTCCAAATGGTATTTAATTAACTTCCCGAGCCCCTGGAAGCATGAAAATCACTTTAAACATGCTAATTTTAGCTCTAACACTGATGATCCACCTACAAATGTGAACTGACGTTCAAAAATAAAACATTTGAAAACGGACCATTTTCCACATTTCTGAAGCATGACGTAATGGGGGGGTGTTATCTCTTTTGTCGAAAATCAGCCGTTTTTGCTCGAACATTAAATGCCTCCAAATGGTATTTAATTAACTTCCCGAGCCCCTGGAAGCATGAAAATCACTTTAAACATGCTAATTTTAGCTCTAACACTGATGATCCACCTACAAATGTGAACTGACGTTCAAAAATAAAACATTTGAAAACGGACCATTTTCCACATTTCTGAAGCATGACGTAATGGGGGGGTGTTATCTCTTTTGTCGAAAATCAGCCGTTTTTGCTCGAACATTAAATGCCTCCAAATGGTATTTAATTAACTTCCCGAGCCCCTGGAAGCATGAAAATCACTTTAAACATGCTAATTTTAGCTCTAACACTGATGATCCACCTACAAATGTGAACTGACGTTCAAAAATAAAACATTTGAAAACGGACCATTTTCCACATTTCTGAAGCATGACGTAATGGGGGGGTGTTATCTCTTTTGTCGAAAATCAGCCGTTTTTGCTCGAACATTAAATGCCTCCAAATGGTATTTAATTAACTTCCCGAGCCCCTGGAAGCATGAAAATCACTTTAAACATGCTAATTTTAGCTCTAACACTGATGATCCACCTACAAATGTGAACTGACGTTCAAAAATAAAACATTTGAAAACGGAGCATTTTCCACATTTCTGAAGCATGACGTAATGGGGGGGTGTTATCTCTTTTGTCGAAAATCAGCCGTTTTTGCTCGAACATTAAATGCCTCCAAATGGTATTTAATTAACTTCCCGAGCCCCTGGAAGCATGAAAATCACTTTAAACATGCTAATTTTAGCTCTAACACTGATGATCCACCTACAAATGTGAACTGACGTTCAAAAATAAAACATTTGAAAACGGACCATTTTCCACATTTCTGAAGCATGACGTAATGGGGGGGTGTTATCTCTTTTGTCGAAAATCAGCCGTTTTTGCTCGAACATTAAATGCCTCCAAATGGTATTTAATTAACTTCCCGGGGTGAAGAAACCCTTTTTGAGAACTCAGAGTGAGTAAATTGGCCATTTTCATGCACTTTTAACCATTCCATAAATCTTGTGTTTTGGGCCCCTGGAAGCATGAAAATCACTTTAAACATGCTAATTTTAGCTCTAACACTGATGATCCACCTACAAATGTGAACTGACGTTCAAAAATAAAACATTTGAAAACGGACCATTTTCCACATTTCTGAAGCATGACGTAATGGGGGGGTGTTATCTCTTTTGTCGAAAATCAGCCGTTTTTGCTCGAACATTAAATGCCTCCAAATGGTATTTAATTAACTTCCCGAGCCCCTGGAAGCATGAAAATCACTTTAAACATGCTAATTTTAGCTCTAACACTGATGATCCACCTACAAATGTGAACTGACGTTCAAAAATAAAACATTTGAAAACGGACCATTTTCCACATTTCTGAAGCATGACGTAATGGGGGGGTGTTATCTCTTTTGTCGAAAATCAGCCGTTTTTGCTCGAACATTAAATGCCTCCAAATGGTATTTAATTAACTTCCCGAGCCCCTGGAAGCATGAAAATCACTTTAAACATGCTAATTTTAGCTCTAACACTGATGATCCACCTACAAATGTGAACTGACGTTCAAAAATAAAACATTTGAAAACGGACCATTTTCCACATTTCTGAAGCATGACGTAATGGGGGGGTGTTATCTCTTTTGTCGAAAATCAGCCGTTTTTGCTCGAACATTAAATGCCTCCAAATGGTATTTAATTAACTTCCCGGGGTGAAGAAACCCTTTTTGAGAACTCAGAGTGAGTAAATTGGCCATTTTCATGCACTTTTAACCATTCCATAAATCTTGTGTTTTGGGCCCCTGGAAGCATGAAAATCACTTTAAACATGCTAATTTTAGCTCTAACACTGATGATCCACCTACAAATGTGAACTGACGTTCAAAAATAAAACATTTGAAAACGGACCATTTTCCACATTTCTGAAGCATGACGTAATGGGGGGGTGTTATCTCTTTTGTCGAAAATCAGCCGTTTTTGCTCGAACATTAAATGCCTCCAAATGGTATTTAATTAACTTCCCGGGGTGAAGAAACCCTTTTTGAGAACTCAGAGTGAGTAAATTGGCCATTTTCATGCACTTTTAACCATTCCATAAATCTTGTGTTTTGGGCCCCTGGAAGCATGAAAATCACTTTAAACATGCTAATTTTAGCTCTAACACTGATGATCCACCTACAAATGTGAACTGACGTTCAAAAATAAAACATTTGAAAACGGACCATTTTCCACATTTCTGAAGCATGACGTAATGGGGGGGTGTTATCTCTTTTGTCGAAAATCAGCCGTTTTTGCTCGAACATTAAATGCCTCCAAATGGTATTTAATTAACTTCCCGGGGTGAAGAAACCCTTTTTGAGAACTCAGAGTGAGTAAATTGGCCATTTTCATGCACTTTTAACCATTCCATAAATCTTGTGTTTTGGGCCCCTGGAAGCATGAAAATCACTTTAAACATGCTAATTTTAGCTCTAACACTGATGATCCACCTACAAATGTGAACTGACGTTCAAAAATAAAACATTTGAAAACGGACCATTTTCCACATTTCTGAAGCATGACGTAATGGGGGGGTGTTATCTCTTTTGTCGAAAATCAGCCGTTTTTGCTCGAACATTAAATGCCTCCAAATGGTATTTAATTAACTTCCCGAGCCCCTGGAAGCATGAAAATCACTTTAAACATGCTAATTTTAGCTCTAACACTGATGATCCACCTACAAATGTGAACTGACGTTCAAAAATTAAACATTTGAAAACGGACCATTTTCCACATTTCTGAAGCATGACGTAATGGGGGGGTGTTATCTCTTTTGTCGAAAATCAGCCGTTTTTGCTCGAACATTAAATGCCTCCAAATGGTATTTAATTAACTTCCCGAGCCCCTGGAAGCATGAAAATCACTTTAAACATGCTAATTTTAGCTCTAACACTGATGATCCACCTACAAATGTGAACTGACGTTCAAAAATAAAACATTTGAAAACGGACCATTTTCCACATTTCTGAAGCATGACGTAATGGGGGGGTGTTATCTCTTTTGTCGAAAATCAGCCGTTTTTGCTCGAACATTAAATGCCTCCAAATGGTATTTAATTAACTTCCCGGGGTGAAGAAACCCTTTTTGAGAACTCAGAGTGAGTAAATTGGCCATTTTCATGCACTTTTAACCATTCCATAAATCTTGTGTTTTGGGCCCCTGGAAGCATGAAAATCACTTTAAACATGCTAATTTTAGCTCTAACACTGATGATCCACCTACAAATGTGAACTGACGTTCAAAAATAAAACATTTGAAAACGGACCATTTTCCACATTTCTGAAGCATGACGTAATGGGGGGGTGTTATCTCTTTTGTCGAAAATCAGCCGTTTTTGCTCGAACATTAAATGCCTCCAAATGGTATTTAATTAACTTCCCGAGCCCCTGGAAGCATGAAAATCACTTTAAACATGCTAATTTTAGCTCTAACACTGATGATCCACCTACAAATGTGAACTGACGTTCAAAAATAAAACATTTGAAAACGGACCATTTTCCACATTTCTGAAGCATGACGTAATGGGGGGGTGTTATCTCTTTTGTCGAAAATCAGCCGTTTTTGCTCGAACATTAAATGCCTCCAAATGGTATTTAATTAACTTCCCGGGGTGAAGAAACCCTTTTTGAGAACTCAGAGTGAGTAAATTGGCCATTTTCATGCACTTTTAACCATTCCATAAATCTTGTGTTTTGGGCCCCTGGAAGCATGAAAATCACTTTAAACATGCTAATTTTAGCTCTAACACTGATGATCCACCTACAAATGTGAACTGACGTTCAAAAATAAAACATTTGAAAACGGACCATTTTCCACATTTCTGAAGCATGACGTAATGGGGGGGTGTTATCTCTTTTGTCGAAAATCAGCCGTTTTTGCTCGAACATTAAATGCCTCCAAATGGTATTTAATTAACTTCCCGAGCCCCTGGAAGCATGAAAATCACTTTAAACATGCTAATTTTAGCTCTAACACTGATGATCCACCTACAAATGTGAACTGACGTTCAAAAATAAAACATTTGAAAACGGACCATTTTCCACATTTCTGAAGCATGACGTAATGGGGGGGTGTTATCTCTTTTGTCGAAAATCAGCCGTTTTTGCTCGAACATTAAATGCCTCCAAATGGTATTTAATTAACTTCCCGAGCCCCTGGAAGCATGAAAATCACTTTAAACATGCTAATTTTAGCTCTAACACTGATGATCCACCTACAAATGTGAACTGACGTTCAAAAATAAAACATTTGAAAACGGAGCATTTTCCACATTTCTGAAGCATGACGTAATGGGGGGGTGTTATCTCTTTTGTCGAAAATCAGCCGTTTTTGCTCGAACATTAAATGCCTCCAAATGGTATTTAATTAACTTCCCGAGCCCCTGGAAGCATGAAAATCACTTTAAACATGCTAATTTTAGCTCTAACACTGATGATCCACCTACAAATGTGAACTGACGTTCAAAAATAAAACATTTGAAAACGGACCATTTTCCACATTTCTGAAGCATGACGTAATGGGGGGGTGTTATCTCTTTTGTCGAAAATCAGCCGTTTTTGCTCGAACATTAAATGCCTCCAAATGGTATTCAATTAACTTCCCGGGGTGAAGAAACCCTTTTTGAGAACTCAGAGTGAGTAAATTGGCCATTTTCATGCACTTTTAACCATTCCATAAATCTTGTGTTTTGGGCCCCTGGAAGCATGAAAATCACTTTAAACATGCTAATTTTAGCTCTAACACTGATGATCCACCTACAAATGTGAACTGACGTTCAAAAATAAAACATTTGAAAACGGACCATTTTCCACATTTCTGAAGCATGACGTAATGGGGGGGTGTTATCTCTTTTGTCGAAAATCAGCCGTTTTTGCTCGAACATTAAATGCCTCCAAATGGTATTTAATTAACTTCCCGAGCCCCTGGAAGCATGAAAATCACTTTAAACATGCTAATTTTAGCTCTAACACTGATGATCCACCTACAAATGTGAACTGACGTTCAAAAATAAAACATTTGAAAACGGACCATTTTCCACATTTCTGAAGCATGACGTAATGGGGGGGTGTTATCTCTTTTGTCGAAAATCAGCCGTTTTTGCTCGAACATTAAATGCCTCCAAATGGTATTTAATTAACTTCCCGAGCCCCTGGAAGCATGAAAATCACTTTAAACATGCTAATTTTAGCTCTAACACTGATGATCCACCTACAAATGTGAACTGACGTTCAAAAATAAAACATTTGAAAACGGACCATTTTCCACATTTCTGAAGCATGACGTAATGGGGGGGTGTTATCTCTTTTGTCGAAAATCAGCCGTTTTTGCTCGAACATTAAATGCCTCCAAATGGTATTTAATTAACTTCCCGAGCCCCTGGAAGCATGAAAATCACTTTAAACATGCTAATTTTAGCTCTAACACTGATGATCCACCTACAAATGTGAACTGACGTTCAAAAATAAAACATTTGAAAACGGACCATTTTCCACATTTCTGAAGCATGACGTAATGGGGGGGTGTTATCTCTTTTGTCGAAAATCAGCCGTTTTTGCTCGAACATTAAATGCCTCCAAATGGTATTTAATTAACTTCCCGAGCCCCTGGAAGCATGAAAATCACTTTAAACATGCTAATTTTAGCTCTAACACTGATGATCCACCTACAAATGTGAACTGACGTTCAAAAATAAAACATTTGAAAACGGACCATTTTCCACATTTCTGAAGCATGACGTAATGGGGGGGTGTTATCTCTTTTGTCGAAAATCAGACGTTTTTGCTCGAACATTAAATGCCTCCAAATGGTATTTAATTAACTTCCCGAGCCCCTGGAAGCATGAAAATCACTTTAAACATGCTAATTTTAGCTCTAACACTGATGATCCACCTACAAATGTGAACTGACGTTCAAAAATAAAACATTTGAAAACGGACCATTTTCCACATTTCTGAAGCATGACGTAATGGGGGGGGTGTTATCTCTTTTGTCGAAAATCAGCCGTTTTTGCTCGAACATTAAATGCCTCCAAATGGTATTTAATTAACTTCCCGGGGTGAAGAAACCCTTTTTGAGAACTCAGAGTGAGTAAATTGGCCATTTTCATGCACTTTTAACCATTCCATAAATCTTGTGTTTTGGGCCCCTGGAAGCATGAAAATCACTTTAAACATGCTAATTTTAGCTCTAACACTGATGATCCACCTACAAATGTGAACTGACGTTCAAAAATAAAACATTTGAAAACGGACCATTTTCCACATTTCTGAAGCATGACGTAATGGGGGGGTGTTATCTCTTTTGTCGAAAATCAGCCGTTTTTGCTCGAACATTAAATGCCTCCAAATGGTATTTAATTAACTTCCCGGGGTGAAGAAACCCTTTTTGAGAACTCAGAGTGAGTAAATTGGCCATTTTCATGCACTTTTAACCATTCCATAAATCTTGTGTTTTGGGCCCCTGGAAGCATGAAAATCACTTTAAACATGCTAATTTTAGCTCTAACACTGATGATCCACCTACAAATGTGAACTGACGTTCAAAAATAAAACATTTGAAAACGGACCATTTTCCACATTTCTGAAGCATGACGTAATGGGGGGGTGTTATCTCTTTTGTCGAAAATCAGCCGTTTTTGCTCGAACATTAAAATGCCTCAATGGTATTTAATTAACTTCCCGAGCCCCTGGAAGCATGAAAATCACTTTAAACATGCTAATTTTAGCTCTAACACTGATGATCCACCTACAAATGTGAACTGACGTTCAAAAATTAAACATTTGAAAACGGACCATTTTCCACATTTCTGAAGCATGACGTAATGGGGGGGTGTTATCTCTTTTGTCGAAAATCAGCCGTTTTTGCTCGAACATTAAATGCCTCCAAATGGTATTTAATTAACTTCCCGAGCCCCTGGAAGCATGAAAATCACTTTAAACATGCTAATTTTAGCTCTAACACTGATGATCCACCTACAAATGTGAACTGACGTTCAAAAATAAAACATTTGAAAACAGACCATTTTCCACATTTCTGAAGCATGACGTAATGGGGGGGTGTTATCTCTTTTGTCGAAAATCAGCCGTTTTTGCTCGAACATTAAATGCCTCCAAATGGTATTTAATTAACTTCCCGAGCCCCTGGAAGCATGAAAATCACTTTAAACATGCTAATTTTAGCTCTAACACTGATGATCCACCTACAAATGTGAACTGACGTTCAAAAATAAAACATTTGAAAACGGAGCATTTTCCACATTTCTGAAGCATGACGTAATGGGGGGGTGTTATCTCTTTTGTCGAAAATCAGCCGTTTTTGCTCGAACATTAAATGCCTCCAAATGGTATTCAATTAACTTCCCGGGGTGAAGAAACCCTTTTTGAGAACTCAGAGTGAGTAAATTGGCCATTTTCATGCACTTTTAACCATTCCATAAATCTTGTGTTTTGGGCCCCTGGAAGCATGAAAATCACTTTAAACATGCTAATTTTAGCTCTAACACTGATGATCCACCTACAAATGTGAACTGACGTTCAAAAATAAAACATTTGAAAACGGACCATTTTCCACATTTCTGAAGCATGACGTAATGGGGGGGTGTTATCTCTTTTGTCGAAAATCAGCCGTTTTTGCTCGAACATTAAATGCCTCCAAATGGTATTTAATTAACTTCCCGGGGTGAAGAAACCCTTTTTGAGAACTCAGAGTGAGTAAATTGGCCATTTTCATGCACTTTTAACCATTCCATAAATCTTGTGTTTTGGGCCCCTGGAAGCATGAAAATCACTTTAAACATGCTAATTTTAGCTCTAACACTGATGATCCACCTACAAATGTGAACTGACGTTCAAAAATAAAACATTTGAAAACGGACCATTTTCCACATTTCTGAAGCATGACGTAATGGGGGGGTGTTATCTCTTTTGTCGAAAATCAGCCGTTTTTGCTCGAACATTAAATGCCTCCAAATGGTATTTAATTAACTTCCCGGGGTGAAGAAACCCTTTTTGAGAACTCAGAGTGAGTAAATTGGCCATTTTCATGCACTTTTAACCATTCCATAAATCTTGTGTTTTGGGCCCCTGGAAGCATGAAAATCACTTTAAACATGCTAATTTTAGCTCTAACACTGATGATCCACCTACAAATGT